>NC_072738.1:105805441-106086684 GCF_026930045.1 Uloborus diversus | reverse complement strand
CATGGTGACACATAAAAATGTTTTCACTTTCTTTCTCTCTCTTGTGAACGTGTATATGAAACAAAAACGTATTATATCATTCTTTTTAGCCAAAAAAAAAAAAATCTCATTTCGTTCAGAATAATTCATTTTTAATGACAGCCTCAAAAGATTTTCTTGTTCGTCGATATTAGCTTCTTCTAGTATTCCATATTTGCTTTCAAGAAACAAAAACCAATCTAATATATTCTACACATGACATTTCTTGCATCAGCAAATTCAACTTCTCATTTTTCCAATACAATAATTTTGTTTTCAGATTACTTCAATCAATTTTGTCGCCAGTAATACGATAAAGTTTATGATTCCATCCTGTTTCCTACGCTGTGAAAATTATTTTGTCCACGTTGCCATGGTGACGAATATTAAACAGAGCATTCTAATCTGTCTTCCGGGTTCTGAGTGATAACATTTTGCTTCTCCTTTAACATTGTTATTCACATTATTAAAATGTAGGTAATGTCCCTTTTATAATGGCTGTCGCTGAAGTTAGTTAGACTGTGCAGCCATCTGTTGTTATCCTAGCAATTATTCGTCCTATCGTTGTGAAATGTATTTCTGATTTCTTTTCTCACAGAAAAAATTATACAATGGATAAAACGATAAAAACTATACAAATAAATAATGAATATCGCTCGTTTCGAAAAAGAGTGCCACAATATGAAATTTTTAATTTTCTTTTTTTTCGTTTAAAAAGCTTTAAATGACGTGATTTTCTTCGGAAAAAAGAGATTTTTTTTTTTTAAATATAATATCAACTACTGGAGAGCACAACCAGTTTAACTTTCCTGCAGCAAATTTTCTGAAGAGTTAAACTTCAAATGCTTTTCCTGTAAAATTTCCTAAAAAAGTTTCATATGATTTAAACAACGGTAGCTTGCGTTTGCAAGTGTAAATCGTGACTAGGTCGAATCGAAAGAAAACTTTTTTTGGAAGTTCAATATTTCGTGTTGATAAAAATGTTGTCCCTTTAGCAACACACGTACCACAAAAATATTCATTCAATTAAAATAATATTTAGGCGTCCAGCAGGAGGTCTAAAATTAATTATTTTCTTCAAAAAATTGATTTTTTTCTATATATTAAAAAAAAAGTGGTAACTTTTAATAATTTATCAAGCAGAAAAATATAAACAGCGAAGTAGGTAATTAAAGTTAAATAGAAATGTTTGCTCACCTGCAATATTTAAGTCTCCCACATAGTACTCAAGAGAACTGGATTTTTTTTTAATTTTAAGTTAAATTTTTAATTTTAAATACATTATTTTTGTATTATTCATTTGAAAACACATTCGCTAACACATTTTGAACTTGATATTTTATTCAAACTTATATGTAATTTTTAAAACAATAAATAGAAAAATTAATTCTTTGAAGAAAACTAGAAATGTTAGACCCACTGCTCGGACCACTCAATATTTTTTAATTTGGCCTCTATTTTTTTTTAAATAAAATTACACTAAAATATTTGAAGTGGTGTAAAGTTAGTCCAATGGCTCAAGCCTGAATGACTATATTCCTATTTCCGCAAGCATGGCCTTATTAGATTTCGCTTATGCTTATAGGCAGTGACAACCGCTGAAACTCATGGCAACAAAGACGGCGGGCGCTACTAGGGAATCTCTGCTTTCCATTACTTTGCCATTGATTGGTGGATGCCAAGGTTTCGTTCAGTGCCTTTTGCGGTCAAAATGGGCGAAGTCCAGTTAAAAATAAACCGATTTTGAAACTATTCATTGATTGGTGGATGCACAGGATTCCGGACAATTTCAAGAGCAGATCATAGTTGCATCGGTTAAACGCAGAAAAGTCAAATTGTAACGGCCTAAAAGCATCAGCACCATCTAGTGGGGCCATGTGGCTACTTGCATTTCTTTTACTAGCAAAGAAAATAAGTAAAAAAGACTAATAAAAATGCAATCAATTTTAAATCAATAGCTCATGTTTATAAGCCTTATGTTCATTCACTAAAACATGAAATAAAACATTAAACGTTTTCAAATTTCAACAAAAGATGACTTTATTGTTCACATTAAAAGAGAAGGAAACTTTGAGGCATTTGAGACATTTTTAGTAAAAAAATGCAATGCTAGTCAATTACTAAACAGTTGAAATTTTACTGTTCATTTGAATACCATAAATATTAAACAAATTAATATTTTCAAAAAAAATCACACAATATAGGCATAATGGAAAACATTCGGTACTTGATGCACATTTTTACAAACATGAAGTATTTGTAATGTCATTTATAATATGAAAAGTAAAAAGAAATTACTTATTTATTTGGAAAAAAAATATTGATCTACTTCATTTTCAAAATGATTACTATAAAATCAATATTTTCAAATATGCTATCAATATGCTGCTGAATGTTTGCACGGTTACAATTTCAAAAATTGAAAAATTTCTAACAGACAATCCAGGTAAATATTTGAATTAGTGGCATCACTGTACTCCGCATTCTTAGAAACGGTGTTCATTAAGTCGTGTACTATAAAGAAAATTCTTTAAAAAAAAAAATCTGCATTTTTACTGCGCTTACATTAACAGTTGAAAATGGTGTCTTAAAGAAAATGTCCTAGGGACACCAAGAGGGGGCTTTGAGGATCAACCCCAAAGAATCTTTAATTTTGGTATACACTGCCAATTATAACCAGTGGTGTTCCCATAGGGTATACTCCATATAGTATACCCTCAAACATTTTTAAGACATATACCATAAACCCTCAAGTTTCAAAACTTTTCATATTATGTATATGATCGCATTCACATATTGTGCATAACTCTTTACTAGAAGTATACCCTCAGAAAAACTGATGGGAACATCACTGATTATAACACAACAGTTTACATTCATATTAAGGACTGTTTTGATCAAACCCTCATTCCTACAGGGGTAAATTAAAATTATTGCTTCATTAGTGCCTTTCACAAAGTTAAAAATTGTCTAATTTTTTTCAGAACTACGAAAAATGCACACGTAGAAATGCGTTTAAGTTGCGAAAGAAACTTTTTGAGATAAAGATCAAAATCCTAATACATATAATAGCGGATTCACTGATCGAGTAACGCTCCTGACATCACCAACAATAAAACTCGCACCACAACATAATTTGATAATATTTTTTGGTAATGTTTGACATGTCGGGAAATGCTTAATTTTGACAAGGCTGAACTGGATCCGGTAATTTGACTGTTTTACAGGTAAGACTTATTTTAGGAGAATGAAGAAATGAAAAGTGGTCAACAATAAACCTTATCTACTGGAGTTTAGGTTTAATCCACTGGAGTTAGGGTTAAAATTTCAACTATCAAAATATCACCAAACAGGCAATTGCTTCCTTCAAATGTAAAGCATCCTCCCCTGTCAAACCTCAACGGGCGATTTTCTAGTAAAAATAATAATGTTTAAAACCAAATTAGTCTTTTAAATGGATTTTCTTATCAGTAAAAGACTTTGTAAACTCTGTATTTCATTTAAAATTTCATAGAAGTTTAATGCCTGGTTTGGTTGTGATTATTCCTCTGTTGTAAAAGTCATTTGTTTTGTGCAAGGTTATAGATGTTTAATCAGAATTAATATTCATCACTAAGCATTATTGTAAAAACAAATTATCTGGGAAAAGTTGATGGCACTGTTCAAGACACCTTTGACAGTGTTAAAGATCTCAACAGACTAAGAATTTTTTAATTGAAAGCTTTATTTACAGAAACTAAAAGTCTCCAACAAAAAAATGAAGTGGCGTTTTGTCTGCTCCAAGTCCAGGCAAAATAGTTTATTTCGGAAATAAAATATTGTAGTCATCAGTAAAAAGGATGAAAGAAAGTAAGCATGTTTATCGAATGGCAAAAAACCAGGAACATATATAGAAATTTATTTCGGGAGGAACCCAAGCGAAATATAACAATAACTTCACAAGTTTAAGTTGGAAAATAGTTCTTCTTTTGAATATGTCCTTATTTGCTACAGTTGAACCTGTCTTATCTAGAACATGCCAAACTCCCTAAAAGTCAAATGTTTTCACTTTCTCAGCATTTATAGCACAAAAAACGTTTTCTTACTTGCTTATCTCAAATAAAGTCTTACAAGTCTTGTGGGACAGGGAAAACAATAAGTACAGCGAACAAGTATTCTATTTATTCCATCTATTCAGCAACTGCAGTTGTTGAAACTGAAAAAGGTGAACTTTCGAATCATTGAGAACATTATTTTGTAGTGTTCGATTAATGCATGAACTTACTATCCCCATAATCATTAATATTACTAAAACATGAAATCAAAACACGTGATACAGTAAAATGATTAACAATATCAATGCAAACGATACTGTTAACTCATTTGACTTTGTCCCAAATGTTTGTTTTTACAAATTTTCAAAACCTCTGTATCTTGAAACTTTTGTATCTCAAATATTTCTTCAGCCCTGTGAAGTTCCAGATAGACAAGTTGGACTGTACCACATTAGTTGAGGTTTCTTGAAATGCTTAGTCAATTTTTCTGTAAGAATTTGCTGCATTATGATACTTATTTACAATTAAATCTTAAGACTTGGGAGAAGACTTACTTTGTTATAAGTATTCATTGCATTAAAAAAAAACATTTTGTGGTTAATGACTTCAACTGGCCCAACATTTTAAGTGAGATATTAGTTATTCAATACACTAGTTTGATTAACATAAACAATAGTCAAAATGATGACCTTATGAAGTTTTTTCAATTTGAGGTGGGGACTATACATGGCTTTACAATAATCTGTATTATGTTTATAGTCATCGAGTAATCCAAACAAAATTTAATGTCATTTGCATGAAATAATTAATTTAATCATTTGAAATTTTCAAAACTTAATAAATATTTTACAGGACGGGAGATCAATTGGAGCAATGACGTTCAACTGATTGTCAGCGAAGGTTAGGAAAGAGGTTTTGATCAACACTTTCAAATTCAAAGTAGAATTTTCCGAACAATACAAGTAACTATTTTATTAAAACATTTT
The DNA here is from genome assembly GCF_026930045.1 of Uloborus diversus. Lineage (NCBI taxonomy): Eukaryota > Metazoa > Arthropoda > Arachnida > Araneae > Uloboridae > Uloborus > Uloborus diversus. Next base: position 106,081,646 of record NC_072738.1, on the reverse strand, counting down.
AAGTTAGAGTAGAATTTTAATGAAATAAATAACATCATCTGCAATGTTGGTGATTTATTATGATTTTAAGAAATTAAAATTTAAGAAAAGTGAAATGATGCAAATAAGTTTCGGGCCATTTTATAATATTTTGGACAAATGTCCAATCCGTAACATGACACTTTTTTTTCGCCATAACTATTAAATTTATTGTTTGATCAGCACATTATTTTATTTTGAGATTGTGTGTTGGTAGGACAAACTTAAAATAAAATAATGTAATAATCAAACAGTAAATTAAATAGTTATGTCAAAAAAAGGTCATGTTACAGACTTTACAAAATACTATGAAATGACCCTTTAATATTAAAATGAAGCCATTTTATAGTTAAATGGAACATTAAGGTCCTAATTTTAACAATTGAAAAAGTTCTGTAACTCTGTTCTGCACCCAAACACAAAAGATATGTACATCAGTTAGGGGTTTCATATGACGATGACTTTATTTTTAGAAGATATACTAGATTTGTTAGAAACCACTGCAAGATGATTAAATGCAAAATGTAATAAATTTTAGTAGATAAATCATAGATCTGAATGCATTTCATGAAACAAAATAGTCAATGTATTTAAAAACACAAAAGTAATTTACATTTCCATACTATGCAAAGTCTTTCTCTAAAATATCAAAACGTCACCAGAATTAAACTAAAGAATTTTTACACAAGTCAAATAAATAACATCATACAAATAAATAATACTGTAATTAAGACATTCTTAACCAAATCACTATCACTTTTCACAGCTGTGAAAATGGTACTTTTAATCACAGTTTATTCAACAGAAAAGGATGACATTACACTCTGCCAGACTGCACAAATCGATTAAAATAAAATAAACAAGCAACATGTGTACATTACAATATACATAAATGCAAAAATATCCTGAATGTTGCAGCAGTTTGTAATGAAAATGATGCATAACCAAAAATCAAATTCCTAATTTTGTAGACCTGGCATCAATAGAATATAAGTTAAGCTTCCTGATAAACTTTAACCATGATAAATTGAACTGGAAATATCTCAACAATAAATAACAGGTAAATATTTTCAGCAATGCAAGATTATTCAGTTAAAAAGAATCCAAATCAAACACAAAAGACTTATCACTACTTACAAGGAGATTGAGAATACTATAGACCTCAAAGTAACCCCTCCTTAACATGTATTAACCTTCTTAACATTAGAGCTATAAACTGTACACGAGCATGAATCTTGATATAGAAAAATTCTTCTTTATAAATGTAAATAACAAAATAAAAAGCACAATTTTCATATCTTCTTTCAAAATACTGTCTCAGTAACCACAAGGCAGAAGATTCAGGAACTTCTATAGTTCTCTCTCTTTCTTAACAGTTCATATACAAAAGAATTGAAGCTCAAAGGCAGAATGTCAGCTTTTATTCAATGCTGAAAGCCTCTTTAAATATTTTTGGCATCAGTATTTGTACACGTAAAAATATGAAAAACCATAAATAAGGAAACATACTTATGTATATATATCAATGTATCAATGGAAAACAGGTTGCCCACTTTCAAGCATTAAAATACTTCCTCGTTAATGTTTTGCATATTTTCTTAACCTACCTTGGCTGCTTGCAAATATAATAACAGTTTTAAGTATACATAAAATCTAGAGTTTAAAAAATTAATTACTACGAACAACTTTTAATAATTACGCTAATACGATAAAATTGTCAAAACAATTAACCCCTTTCTCTCTTCAAGTTGAAGTTAGCAAAGCTACAAAGTACAATGTTTACTAGCTATAATCAGGAAACACTTAAATTGCTCAAAAATAGTAAAGTATACAGTTAGACTGGTGCTAAAGTAATCTTCAGCTTGTAAACGAATTTCAAACATAACGAAACATTATTTTAAAATTGTTTATACATCTATACTTTATGATCCTTCATGACAAATTTTGAAAACTTATAATAACAATAAATTTCATTATATAACAGTTGCTCCATATACAATAGTAGAATTTGACTACCAAAAAAAAAAAAAAAACATTTTAATTTACAATCAAAGATTGCAAATTATTATAATTAATTACTATCCCAAAAGGAGCAATTCAATTTTGTTGATTTTTAAAATTAGGAATATAAACATTCAGGAATGCTCTGATAACAACTGAAACTGCATATAATATGCTATTTTACGTTTGGTTTTTTGAATGAAGATTTTTCTTCAGCAATTTAGAATTGGAATTTTACATTTTAATCACATTTTCAGGTTGGTTAAAAGTTGTGTACAGTTGGTTCTCTGTTTAACGGCGCTCTATTTAACCCCTTTCTCTATTTAAAGATGACTTTTTACGGTCCCGAACCCTCCACTGCAGTTTTTAAAAAATTCTATTTACAGACGCCTTCTACTTATAAACATTTTATTGTGGTCCCTTGAAAGTTGTTAAATAGAGATAATGTGGCATCATAAGATATTTGGCACATTTAAATATACATTTATTCAGCATTAAACCTCCTTAGATTTTCCTTGATTTAAAATAAATAATTTTATGATCTTACAACAATTATTATCTAACAGTATCCAAAAGATTTAGCAAACTGCTAACAGGGAAAACAGATACATGAAGCATATAACTTTTTATTACATATAGCCAACCCTGATTTTAGAGAACACCAAGACACAGCAAACACTCAATTGTTATAAGCTCTTAAAGTAGTTCTGAATAAATTCCTATTCAACCAATGCATTTTTTCATGCTTAGAATGACCACCAATTAAGAATTTCTGACATAAAGAGCCAAAAGTATTAGATTAAAGAAATATAAATACTTTCTCCAAGAATTTATCTATCCCAAAGAAATGCTCATCTGCTTTTTAATTCTTTTTGAGCCCCACTGCAAGTGTTTGCAAACGAAATCAGATTCAACATTTTGTTTCAGCTAAAAAAAAACATTACTTACTTACTTTTTGATTTTATTTGGTGAATATTCCAAAAATCTAAATGAGTTTCTTTTAAATCTTTAACATAATTTGTTTTACCCAAAATAGTTCTAAAACAATGATTATATATTGGCTAATAAGAAAGGGAAAGTTGTAAATGATATTATAACCAAACCCAATAGCGAAACAGCCCATGGAGGCCAAGGCCTACAATGCCTATCTCAGTTTTCCTGATCAAGGGTTCTGGGGTGCAAGAGCAGAGGTTCCGATTAGGAGGTCAGTCAACGCGGAATCCCCAAGGTTTAGTTCTCAAGCATGCGTTGTACTCATTTTATTTACTCACTGAAGGGATGAACAGCTTTCACCAAGCCCAACCGGGGAATCAAGCCCACATCTACACGGTGGAAGTGCAAACCGCTACCACTAAGCTAATGGGTTTAAAATGATATTATAATTAATAACAATGTGATACTTCAAATTTAGTCATGAAATATGCTTGGTTACAGCATACACTTTGATTGCTTAAAGTTCATTGTACATGTTAAAAGTATGCCTGATGTCTCATTTCTTACAACTGTTTGTTGGCAGTTTTATGCTTTTGAAACCCATTTCCATTGAATTGATCGCAATAAAAGCATTGATTCACGCACACGTCCAAATCTCGTACTAAGTGGGCAACCAAAGAATGTGCAAAATAAACTCAATACACAACAAGATAATTGCTAACATTCTAATGATGTTGAATCTGGAGCAAAACTTTTGTCTTTGGTTTCATCAGGAACATCCGACTGAGAACTAAGTGATGATTCCCCACCCAGACTGACGAGTTTCTTTCGTAGTCTTCGAATAATTAATGGCGCATGATGATCGTGGAAGCGTTCGGCATCAAGAATCGATGGCGATGATAAGGAAGCTTCACCACTATTGCTCTCGTACAAATGAGCCGTCCTTATGCTATTATCTCCAGTGTTTTGGTCACTAGAAATATTTTTATCAATGGAAGCACAACCAGAATCGCAATCATCCGACTGGTTGTTCTTCGTTGCAAGAAAAGCATTGGATACACTCCTGTTCCTGTTCACACCTAAAGAATCCAGAAGTTTCTTGTCACACAGATTTGCACTGCCTATCACATCATTTCGAAGCACAGGTAAAAAATGAACTTTGTATTGGTCTGTGTTCATAGATGCAAACACACAAGCCCAATCATCTAAAGGTTGGTTTTGTGGGCATGGTGAGTCCAGAATTGGCTCATCAATGAGTTTATTTTCGCTAGATTCTAATTCATTTTTAATTGATGGCACTGGGGATTTTGGGCTACCAAATGAACCGTTTGGAACATTAAGCGTTGAACCAAATGAGGATCGGAGAGGAACGGGGCTTAGATTTGCTACTGTGACTTTACTCTCGGATTCATCGGGAGATGCTTGGCGAATATTCACATTTGGCGTTGTAACTGCTGCGTTGATGAATTGTGGTGGTGAAAATGGAAAATTTGTAGAAATGGTGGGAATATCAGCTGAAGTGCTGAAAACACAATCAGTAGTGTTCCTTGAGCTCTGCAAGTTTAAAGATGCTCGACGAAAGCCTAAAGAAATAAATGGTCCAAATCTCATTCTGTATGATTAACACAGCAAAGTTAGCAAATCTTTTTTCGATTTCAAATTCAGAAACAATAAATAAAATAAAACAATGCAGGTGAACACAGCAAAATATGACCAAATGTTTTAGAGAAACTAATTCTGTCTATACTATTTGGCAATCCCTAGCATTTAATAAGATAAAGTAAAATAATTACTTTTTAACATATAATTAGTTAGCTCATATTAACTAAAATTCAACAAATTCTATTACCAAAAGATCTTTAAAAATATGAATGCATATCTTACAGCAAAAACAGAAACTCAGATTTACATACTAACTTATGTTTTAGAGATATTACTATTACTGCTTTCTGTATTCAGTACAGAAAATAAATTTGTAACACTAAGAAAGGTTGGTACTTAGCAATGTACATGACACTTAAAATGGATTTACTGAGCTTTAGATAGCAATGTGTTTATTTTTGAAACATCCATGCATTAAAGGGCTACTGCTTAATACAGTAGAAACTCATTTATCCAGATCTCCAATTAATCTGTATCATATTTATAGAGTTTTAAAAAGTTTTGTATTCACATAAATAATAATTTTAAATTATTATTGCTGAACTATAAGTATGCCAAACATTCAAATTTTATTTTGATTAAATTACAACTCTTGCATAGATTGTGCAACAAATTATAGTAATCTAAAAAATATCATGGCGTACTTAGAGCGTCAGTCCAACACCTTGCAACTGAACCATAAATTATAAGTGTTTGGGTGAAAGAATCAAATGCAATTCTGTTACACCATATTTTTCTTTGATATAATAAATGGTACTTCTGCTTATTTAAGAATCTGCGATGCTTATTACTCATATTCCTTGGATTTGAATTCATCTAGACTGACTTTTATCCCAGTTAGTCCAGATAAACAATGTTGCACTGAACAATGAAAAGTATAAATGGGTTATTTCATTTCAAACTAGCGTAGTTTTTGCAAAAATGTAACTCACCATTTAGATTTTTATTTAGCACACACAGGAAATGTCAATATTGACATAGAAAAATACATTTCTATTTCTTTCCAAAATAATTATTGAAATGGCATAAGCTGATGGCGTAAGTAGAATGCGGGCAGGAGAATGAAGGATGTTGATGTTACTGTTTGGAAGGGGAGTCACCTTTCATGAAAACATCAAAACATCACATAAAAATTCTTCAGGTGTTTCCTCTCTTTCTGGTGTTATTTTTTTAATCCGTCTTTTTGAACAAGAAGAATCTTGAGATTCTTTCTCTAAAAACCTATCCAATGTTGTCAGCCTTTGACCAATACCATTGTCATTGAACAAACTGATGATCCTTGACAACAGCAGTCAGCTTACAATGTCATTTCCCCATCACTCTTTGTGTTTTCTCCAAGTGTTAATACAGACCTTTCAATTTTGATAAAGAAATGCTTTTCTTACAAGATTGCAGTAAGAAAAATGCCATAAAAAAGTGCAAAAATACCATAACAATTGCAAAAAAAGGTGACAAAAAAGTAACCTGAGAAATTTGAAAAAAATTATAATTTTTATGATTAGTTTCTTAAAGAAAATGAAATTTCATTTAGTTGCATTTTAACAAAGGTGAATAAACATTGGAAAAAAAATCTAAATCATGATTACATAATAAAACTTTATCAACTTAAGTACTTTTATAGTTTTTTTCCCTACAGTGTTACTTGCTTTTGAAAAATAAGTGTATAGCAAATTACAGACTAGGAAAAACTAAGCAGACATTTTGGTTTTACAGCAGTACCTATTATTCTACATACATGTTAACTGAAAAACGGAATCAGTAAAATATTATCAATGACTTATTCAATGCAAATCAATCAAATAAAATAATTGCATCACACGACTGAAAGTTCTATAATAATGTAGAAATACAATTAAATGTGAACAAAAAAATTTCAAGACTTACCAGAATCATTTCCACTATTGAAAGGGAATACAAAGTTTGGTGGAAGAGATGCCATTTTTACAAGAGGCTTGTGAATTTTCTTTTTATGATGAGGTGATCGCGGTCCTATTCCCTTGGCACTAACATCCTAGATAAATAGTATCATAATTAACGTTAGAACATTTCAAGTATATTTTACCAAAAAAAAAAAAAATGACAATTAAAGTTGAATTTAAACAAAAAGTTTAAGAAATTCTTATGTTCACTACATGTGAACTACATGTGAACACTACTACATGTGAACATTTCAAGTAACGTTAGAACATTTCAAGCATATTTTACCAAAAAAAAAAAAAAATGACAATTAAAGTTGAATTTAAACAAAAAGTTAAAGAAATTCTTACATTAGAGAAATAAAGAAACATTTGTAAATATAAAAAATATTCTGATTAATCAATGCACTTACAGAAATAGTATGAGAAATAATAAAAACGTTTTAAAAAAACATTTTATATTTGAAAACAGGGAATTATTTAAGTATTAAAATAATTAAACTTCACCAACACCCCTCCCCCTAAATTTGACAAAGTTTTAAAACATCACATATTGAATCAAACACAAATGTGACGACTAGCAACAGACTATGGGCCCAGCTAGGCTGGTCTTAGTCAGTTTATAAGTCCCCAAAGAAGATCAATGGCCCTCTTAAAGCTATCCACCTTCTTGGGATTTTTAAGAACCTGTCATTTCAGTTCTAACTCAAAAATCCTTAGCTCTAACAAATTAAATAGATTTTAGCACTAACTAAAAATTAGGATAGGTACCTAAAAATATATCTGGAACTTCTATTACACAGCTTACTAGATAAGAGTGCATCAGAAAAAAAAAAAAAAAACAATAATAAATAAGAGTGAGGGTGAACTTGAGACTAATTTAATGAATAAGGGACTTTTAAGGACCTTAGAGGTCTTATTAGATGCCCTGAACTACTCATACACATACTCTTATCAGAGCTTTGGATACAAACACAAACTGCCTTTCTTATTTAGCTTTCATCTTCCTTTTTTGGGGCACTTCACCATCAACTCACAAGAAAATTTTCAGTTTTGTGTTCTCTTCTTCTACCAAAGAATGTACTGCTCAAATTTTCTCTTTTCTTCTTATCAGATTTCCTATTTTTATTCTATGGAAAAAAAAAAAAAAAACTATTGCATGCCATGAATGCTAGTTGTCGAAAATTTCTGAAAAGATGTCTAAATTTTTTAAATTAAAATACAGTAAATTTTTAACTCCAATGAATTGTTCAACCAGTTTCTTCAAAAACTCATTATAACAAATTGTAAACTGCATTTAGTTGATATTAATTTAATTTACTTAAAAATTCAGAACTATAAAATATGGCTACAACAACAAAATCAATGTATTTTATGATAAATTAGGAAAGAGATGGCTGCTGAGCATCTTGACAAATGCTCAGCATTGATTGATTGTCATAGTATTGTTGAGAAACATTGCGAAAGACGAAGCCTAATGACTTAATAATCAACAAGCTGGCAATTGGTAAATTAACAAAAATTAAATATTCAAAATCATCAAACAAGAACCTATTTAACTTCTAGCATGCAGAATATATTTGGGGGGGGGGGGACATGCTAAATTGGAGGAAAAAAATTCTCTTTAGTTTTGTTTGTTATTATTACCAAAATGCTGGAAGTATGTTACTCTGTCGCAGGAAATAACTTTGCAAAAGAGCAGAGTTTTAGGACATGGCTTTTTTGATCAAAACATTGAGACCTCAAGCTAATGAATAATACCCTGTAAAACAATGGAGCAACAGAATTCTTTCTATTTCATTGTCATTTAAAGGCACCCACACTTTTGTTTGGCTTTAGATGTTGTCTTTCTATGCATTGTTGCACATATATACAGTGAAACCTGTATATAACGATACTGTCTATAACGATAACCTGTCCATAACATTTTTTTTTTTTTTGGCCCTAGCAAAATGTCATCATGAATAATCAAACTGTCTATAAGGATAACTTGTCTAATAAGATATTTTTTAGGACCCAACAGTATTGTTGTAGACAGCTTTTACTGTATTAGTCTCTTCTGTAATAGTGTCCATAAAGTGTACGGAATTGAAACACGGATTTTCTCTTGTCCAAACTCAGGTCAGGCATTCAAAATTGGCATATTTGGGTTGCCTGAACCGAGTTTAGGGAGTTAAACAAACACAAAAATAAAAAGGAAAATACAGTAAAAAATAATTAAAAATCTATCTTACAATAACTTGGTCTCCCATTTCAGCTAATTTTTTTAATTGCACTTCAGCAGCCAATTCGCGTTCTAATTCAGCATCCATCTCCATATCATCATCCATTTGCTTATGGCTTTCTTCTAAGTGTTTCATTAAAACAGCAACAACAACATTGACGAGCACAAATTGGGCCATTAGGACAAAAATAACAAAATACAATGGAGCTATGATAGGCGATATGCAGCAATTTTTGATGCAATCACTGGAGTAATCACAGTTGTCTCTTAAGGTATCCTAAAGGAACAAAAATTGAATGGTTAAATTCAAACTATCAAGAGTAGAATAATAGCTAGTTTCGACACTTCACATTAGCAGATTTATTCTTGCGTTTAGTTAGGTTTGTTTTAGAAGCACAAAATTGAGAACGCAATTTTTTACATAAATCAGAAAACTCCAAATTTTTCATTCATCAACCATTTTCCCAAAATGTATTTTTTTTTTTTAAATTTAAAGACTAGGTAAACATGTTACAAATATCTATACATATAAAATGCTTATGCGTGGCGCAAAACGAGCCGTTATTTCTTTCTCTCCGTTGGCAACGATCCGCTTTGTTTACGTTCGTTGTTTACAAGTGCTGCAGACTCGCTTCTAGCGTTAGATGTCTAGCGTTAGAATTTTGGTTTTTGAATGAGTGTTTTCGATCACTTGAATATAATTAACAAAGAAAAGAGTAGTGTGGGGAGTATTTAGATGAAAGATTTAAACGCTGATCGGTAAGAAATGCTGCCGATAGGATTAAGCGGGCAAACGCACGCCGTGAACCGCGAATTGCAAATCCAGTGAGTTCTGTCAGTGTTTTCAAACATATTTCCGGTATAATCATGCACTTTACTGGAGAAAAGAGTTGAAATGACAGTGATAGTACTGAAACTGGAGAAAAATATTTTATTTAAAAAAATGCTAATAATAACACTGATACTTATCCTCGAATACCACTTATTTTATCCGATAGTAACGTGCCTTTTAAATTCAAACGTGAACAAGTTCCTGTTAGATTAGCCTTCCTAATAACTATGAATAATGCACAGAGTCAGCCTTCCTAATAACTATGAATAATGCACAGAGTCAAACTTTTGATAAAAATTTTTTAGATTTGACAAAACCACTTTTCAGTCACAGACGTGTCATATGTAAGGCATTCAAGAATCATAGTATCTGAAAATCCAGAAATTTTCTATCATGTATGCAGAGAAGTGTTATGAGTTTCTTCTTTTTTTAAAAAATCCTTTGCAAAGTTAATGTTGATGTCGAAAGGTTTTTCCCTTAACCATAGTGCTTACAAAAAATAAAGTTCCCTACTTACGAGGGCTGCAGAGTCAGAGGAAAAATATCCCACTCCGACTACAGGATTTTTAGAGACTATGACTCCTTTACACAAAAATAGTCTGACTCCAGCTGTGACTCCTCAAATATTGGGAGAGCTGCGAATTTTGAGAGAAAATTACTGACTCCGTCTCTTGAAATTTTAGACCTTCGACTCCGACTCCTTTATCATAAAACCTGTCGGACTCCACAGCCCTGCTATAGCTTACCACGAAAAGAAGGTGGATGACTTTAATGCAAAAACATCATTTATAATAGGTTGTCTGTTATTATTTTGGAATAGATAGGATTAGCGAGACCATGCCTCTTACTATTCGGTGCTTTCTGGAAGATTCTACCTATTACAAATGTTTCCCTTCAAGGTCATCCGCCTTCTTTTCGTGGTCAAGCTTAACTAACTGCAACATGTAAATACTGATTTTTTTTTTCCCAACCACATTTTTTTATATACAGTGAAGCATTGCTTATACGTTTTTGAAGGGACTATGAATAAAGCGTACAAATGAAAAAAATTTATCATTGGTAAAGAAAATGTATATTAGACCCTCCAGGGACAATTTAAAAAACGAATAGGAGAGAAACATATAAACCGTGCTTCACTGTATTATGTTATTCCACATAGACTAAATCAATTTACTGGACAATTCTCATTGCAAAACATGTCACTTAGTTTTGCAATGCATTGAAGTTAAGAACTGAACAACAATGACAAAGTAAAGGAACAAATTGAATTGTGAAGACCTGAAGAGCGAAACATTTCACATACTTTTGCAATGGCATTGATGTTAAGAACTGAGTCACACTGGCAAAGTAAAGCAACAAATTGAATCGGGAAACTTGATTTTACTGTTAATATGTTTTCACAAAATCATTTTGACCCTCTGCGTTATTTATACAGGGATCAAAGCGACCAAATGAGAAAAAATAGGATATTTGCAGAAAAAATATAGGACACATTTTGAAAAAATATAGGAGTTATAGGACGCTAAAAAATATATATATATAATGATTAAAGTTTGCATACACATCATAAAAACACATCATTTTAGTGCCATTGATGGAAAAATTATATGTACATAAATTTGCATACCCTATTGATTTTTCCTACTGTCACAACACAAAAATTTAAATTTCTTATGCACACAAAAAGAAGTAATATTATGGAAAAAGACAATTTATTTCAATTTAAATTGAAAATGATCTAGCAAATTACACAGAACTGCTTGACTCTTTCTGAGCAGCCTTTAATTTTTTTATTCCAGCATCTATTAATGCTTGCCCTGCCTCAATGTCTGTCATTCATTTACGTTTGAGTCCTAATTTTAATTTAGTATTTCCTTCATCTATCACTGACTGAGCTGAACTAATGATTTCTTTAAATCCTTTCAGTTCATCTCCAGAAGATTTTTTTGTTACATCATTCAATACACGTTGTACATTTTTGTTTCTTCTTACTTCTTCTAGATTTTTCTTTTTCTTTTTGGTCCTTATATTTTTAGTGTGCCGCTTTGTAAAATTGAATCATTTTTTAATTAACATCAACGTTTTCCAAAGGGTGTTTTACTGAGTCTTTTATCACTCTGAGACCAACAACTGTGTCTAAGCTCATGTTTGGTTTGTCAGCAGTAACAATTCTTTTGTTGACCGAAAAGCCTCTCTCTACAGAAGCTTGACCATGAGAGAAAGTGAGGACAGCTTTTACGAGTTTAGTCAAATTAGGGTAGCATAGCTTTTTATTTTCATTTTTCAGGTTAAAAATGACGTCCCAATATTTATCAATGAGGTTGTCTGCGACATTCTCAGGAATATCATCGTCATTAATGTATATGCGCCATTCATCAGTAACTTTGTCAACACTATCTTCAAATATCACTCGGGGTAACATATTACAAAGCCTCCTAATAACTGGCAATGTTTGCATAATTGCTTCTTTCCTAATGATAGGATGCAACACTTGCAAGTAGTGAAACAATTTATTTTTTATTGGCAGATTTTTGGCAAGATGGTCAAAAACAGCGACATAAATGTTTTTGGCATCGAGGAGAAACTCATCTTTTGTTTTACTCCCGACTGCATGCCATGCTTTTCGAGCATGTTTCCCACATCTATTGCTTTTAAGGGTAGACAATCTTTTTTTGGATCTACATCCAGCAAATTTTCTCCAGTTTTCCCTTTAAGTGCTTCTTCTTTGATGAAGCGGCGCATAACTTTTAATAAAAGTTCACACAACTCATCATGCAAAAGGTGAATAAGTGTGTTCTTTTGCTGAAGAAACTTTAGTATATCGTCAAATAATGACCCGACACTAATTAGGAAATGCAAATAGCATTCCAATAAAGGATGTCAAAATTTTCTTGATGCTTGCATACCTATCAAGTTTTAATAATGAACTTTTTTGTTTTGGAAGATCTTCAAGGAAGTATTCCTTCAAAGCTGGCAACAGCTGCATCATCCGCTCGCATACTGGAATTAGAGAGCCAACGGTTACTTACAAACCTCAATACCTTGGAGTATTCACAATCAAAACACTCAATTTGTTTTTGTAAGTCTTCTTTCCTAGACGGAAACTTCAATTCCCACCACCGCATTCCAATGGCGGTGGACGCTTGCCGATCTGCACGTAAAGCAGAGAAATCAAGAAAAAATTCGGCCGGGGTACCAAAAATATAGGATTTTTCTTTGAAATATAGGATTTATAGGAAATATAGGACGGTTTTTGACCTTTTTTGAAAAATATAGGATTTACAGGAAATATAGGACGACTTTGATCCCTGTTTATAGTCATTACGAAGGCTAATCTAACAGGAAATTGTTTACGTTTGAATTTAAAAGGCATATTGCTATCGAATGAAATAAATGATATCCGAGGTATGACAAATATTAGTGTTATATAATAATCATTAATTTTTTTTTTGCTACAATAATATTTTTCTCCAGTTTTATAATTATTAGTCTTAGGCCAACCCTTTTTCTCCAGTAAAGTGCATGATTAGTCCGTAAATGTATTCGGAAACACTTGCAAAATTCTCCCGATTTGAAGACTGTGTAAATTTGTGCCCCTTAGCGTATCGGCAGCATTTCTGACCAATCTGCGTTCAGATCTTTCATCTGAAGACTCCGTAGCCCACTGCTCTCTTCTTCGTAAATTGTATTCAAGTGCTCTGAATCTCAGAGGCTCAGTGGTAGCCCTTCCACGCTGCAGGTCCGGGTTCGATCTCCGGGTTGGGTATGATTGATTTAGCTGTTCATTCCTTCAGTGGGTCGATAAAATAAGTACCAAGTATGCTTGGGAACTAAACCCTGGGGGTTCAGCGTTAGGCTGACCTCTTAACCGGAACATCTGCCCAGCACCCCAGAGCCCTTGGTCAGAAGGAGTGAGATGGGTACAGTAGACATTGGCCCTCATAAGCTGTCGTGCCACTGGATTTGGTTTCTTGACTCTTAAAACACTCATTCTAACATTATTTTTACTAAATCACTGCTTTCAGAGAATGTCAGAAGTTGCTTGCTCTTTGCAACTGTTAGACATTTTAAAACATATATATACACATATTTTGACACTGAACATAGTATAGTTAATGACCATGAAATGTTTTTAAGTGTGTTAACATGGTTGAGTTTTTTTTCACTGCTATTTCTTTTGCATTCAGTAAATGTAGGAAAGAAAGATTATATTATGTTTGTAATTTTAGTACAAAAATGTTCCTTTGCATACTTCTCTCAAAAGATAATGGAATTGCAAACTTTTGCTTTATAATAATCCAATGCACGAGTTGCATGTCAAAGTAATTGTCCCCTTTTAAATGTATGAAAATCGTAAGTGTTTTGATATTCATATTAAGAAAAGAAAAACTACCTTTTTTTTAATACAGATAAAGCTAGACCAATATTTGGTGACCGGTGAGCTAGCGTAGCGAGCTCGGATTGCAAAGCGATCCGAAGGAACTGCGTAAGCAGTTCCGGGGGTTGGCGAGCATTAGCGAGCAGGGGGCGATAGCCCCCTAGTTATTATAAAATGCTGGATTGTTTTTGAATTTAATCTTAGCAGGGTACAAAATTTATTTCAGAGAAAAAGAGTAAAACATATTGCAATTTAAAAAAATATTGAAATTTTTCAACTGAGATAAAAAAAGATAAACCAAGGCTGATAGCACTTCTATCATCAATAGAGCATACAACCACCCTATCACTGACCTTCACATAGTCAATACAGTGTGTTTCAAATTGAACTGACGGCTTTCAAAATGGAAATACAAGAGAACAGTAATGTATATTAAATGCATTTTTGTAGATTATGCACATACAAACTCGAGATTTTTTTTGAACATAACAGTTTACATTTTTAAGGGGTGCAAAATTTTACCAACAGATGGCGCAGTATATCTTTTTGTCCAACAAGGGAAAATCACGGCCTGTGTTAAGAGACTGCAGTCTCAAAATATCCATCTGCCACTGCAACCATCACCATTGTTTCCAACCATTGTTTCAGCAAAAGTACAAAAATGTCAATAACTTTCTTTAAAGTCTATATCAAAATATGTTTCACATTGGTCACAGATGACCTGTTAATTCCAAAGAATATTTATTTTCAACAAAGAATACACCATTTGTGAATGACAAAATCATGGCACATATGCTCACTGAAATCCACACAGATGATTTTTTCTGCGCATGAGTTGTGCGCAACAATATGAAACTTAGCAGTTTCCTGATCCAGAAGAACGAATTTAATACCTGTCCCCAATCTCTTATAATTATATTTTGAAAATCATCACTCTATTTTGGAACACCATGAGCTGCTGTCTTTCACAAAGGCCTTGAGTTAAATTTATGGCACTGGATTCTACATAACAATCTTCTCCCACTCTACAACGTAACTTCTCCCATTCTACATAAAATCCTCATGAAGAGAGCTGTTGAATCAATTATATTTTGCCTTAAATGGCTTACATATATTGCACTACTCACATGTCACTGGAAACATTTAATGTAAAAAACTTAGCTTAAAACTTGAGATCACTAATAGCAAAAATATTGTATTGCAAGGAAAACTTTTTCTTTCTTATAAATAAAACAGCAATATTTTTTATTCGTCTAAATTCACTACAGTATTAAAGGCACATTAAAGGAAAGGCTTGTAAAAATCTTATTTATACAATAAATCAAATTCAAAACATAAATACAGAGTAATTAAAGCATCTTTGATCATTAATTTTATGAAGATAACATGCTCTGAAAGATGAGAGATAGAAAATTATTTTAGATTCTTTATTCACAAAAAAAAAAAAAAAATCATTTTTTGACGAACTGCTACAGAATAGCATTAGATTGATTTAATGATTAACAATGAGTACAAAAGAAGTCTACATTTCACCACCATACAAGGCTTATAACCTAACAACTAGATTAACATATTTCTTAAAGACTGCCATAGCAATTGTTCTGAAGTTTTGCTCTTGAAGCTTCCTCAGTTCATAGATAACAGAAAAGAACTTTTATATTTTTACTGCAACACCAAACACACAATTTATACTTACTTTCATAATACCATTCCAATTGTCTCCAGTGGCCACACGAAAAAGTGTTAAAAAAGCCATTCCAAAATCTTTAAAATGAGCATGTTCTCCTAAACCTTCACATGGTAAATCTTCTGTGCATTCTGTGGGTAAAAAAATAAATTTCATAGTCTCAATAAAAAGTTAAATTTAAAAATTATGTTAAAATGATTTTGGTGATTAACCCAAATCATTTGTATATAATCCTCTACAGATATTATCAGTTCAAATACAGATATCTATTTTCACAGTATTTTTAAAAATAATTCTTTTTCCATCCTCATTTTGTCTACAACAGCCAAGATATGAAATGAGATTTCATTTAAAAAGAGAATGATTTAAGATTAAAAGCGGCAAATTTTCAAGATAAAGAAGAATTTTAACATCAAGAACCGATATATTTTCAAAAGAACCATGTGTCTTGTAGAATCATCTTTCTATTTCTAAGAAAGTCCTCTGATAACAAAGTGAACAGATCTTTGGGGGGGGGGGGCAGAAATTAGCATCAGTTTTGAAACCTAAATAAACAGATAAAACAGACATATTCGCATAAATAGGTTCTGCATATTCATTCCGGAAGGGGAAAAATTAACAGCCACTTCCTTCATCCTCTCACCTGAAAATTTACTTATATAAACCTCTAAATTAATGAATAAATGATATTCTCTGCGCAATCTCTATATGTATGTGGAACTTTTATGCATGAATAAGTGGCGTATTCGCACAAATAGAGGTTCCAAATTTTCACTCGGCAAGGGAAAAAATGAGCAAGCATTTTCCTTCCAAATCCTTCCTGAATAATTCACTTTCCACTCATAGTTTTTGATACATAACTAGCATTGCAATTATTTGTACTAATCAAACAATATTTTTCAATAACATGGATAATATTTTTCCTAGAATCACATTATGAAACATGTTGATGGACTCAATCAACTAAAAACATAGTTATTCTAAAAAATATATTTGTATTTTTGCCCAATATACTTTGTACTGTCTGCTACTGAGAAAATTACAAGAAATTTGGTAAACCGAGAGCATATTGCAGATTATCTTGTTGATGCTCTGATTGTCTTAAATTTTCTTTTTCAATAGTTCCTTTAAAATTGTATGGATAATTATATAATTAAAATTCACAGAACATTGTTGTGAGCAGCATATCAAAGCAGCAGTACTCATTCCATGATTTAAAAGAGATGTTATAAATGATTCTTTTAAAATCATCAGCAACAAAATGCTTCTTTACACAGAGAAAATCTTGCAGTTTGTGTTTTGCTAGCTACTGTTTAAAACAAGTACTTTTACAAATTGCCAGTAATGGTTCAAAATCTTCTGTAACATGAAAGTATACATACAAGAGTAACATCAAGAAACAAAATGTTGAAAATCCACAAATTACAACTAAATGCAAAGAATTGCTAACTCTTGAATTTTCAAAGTTATGTTTCTTACTGTAACCGTAGTTACACAAAGATGATCATTACATAGAAGAGATTCATATGGTTTTCTTATTTTATTAATTTGTCACTATTTACAATATTTAAAACATTTCCCTTCATTTTGCTGCTGCATACAATTAACATAATTATTATTAGTAGTAACAACATTATTATTTCCTTAAAAAATAAACCAAATTTATTCAAAAACTGGTAGCATTAATGATCACAATAAGATTCTGAAAGTGAAAAAGAGCAGAAAGATATGGGCCAGCATTAAAATTAAGTGAACCTCAACACTAATCATACTAATGATAAGAAAAATAACACAGATTGTATAACAAATTATTTCAGTATGATTGCTATTATTATGAGTGACTAGCTGACCAAAGCGAAGCATTCGTGCTCTGCAGAAAAAATTTAAAAACCCTGCTTCTTAAGTAATTTTTTGGATAATAACAAAATGTGACATGTTTGCTTACTTTTCGCTGATAGGAGTGAGAAAAATCTTTAAAATGATGCTTTATTTCTTAAGTTTGATGAAGTACTGTTAAAAAGTTATAGTGTACCTTCCAAAAGCACTTTTGAGAAATAATATGCAGGGCCAGTCTAAACTCAAGGGCAAAACTTTACAAGATGTCTGAGGAGTTGATAAGAGACAAGAATCATACAGGAACAGATGGTAGCAAACGCAATGCTGATTCGCTACATGCACACAAAGCCAGAAACAGACGGATGCACAAAAGGTAACAAATTTATTACATACAGATGATATTTCAAAACATTTTAGTTTTTAAGCGGTTGTTTAAAGCGGATGTTGAAACTTGCAACCTGCAGCTAGCTGTACACGTGTCACAGTGACAAAGCACTCACTGTCGCAATAATGCGTGATTTTGACAAACTTTCATCTATTGATGTGCCTATGTTGCAATGCATGTATTAGAGCTGCTACAGGCCATAACTTTTAACAACTGCTCTAAACCTTTCTAAAAAAATAAAATGTTGCGTAAAGTCGTCTTTGTGTAATAAATTTAAAAACCTGCTTTCTATCCTGTTTCCTGCTTTGTGGGCATGTAGCACGTTAGCATTGCGTTTGCGACCATATGTTCCAGTATCATTCTAGCTTCTTATTATCCTCTCTATCATGCCTTAATAATTCCTAAATTAAATTTTAATTAGTTCTTGTTTTTAATGTTATACTGTAGTTAGTATGTAATGAACAAGAGAGGCGAGTTTGGATAGCAAAGTGATCTGAGGGGGATTTGGCGAGCGATAGCAAGAAGGAGGCGGTAGTCCCCGGCACTGGCCGAGACCCACGTGATAACAGGCCAGACAACTCCCCTCCCCCCCGCTTCGTTACGCCACCAGTAGTCGATCTTTGAACTTGGCGCGAAACTTAAAAACAGTGCAGTTTACCAGTAGTGTTGCTTGCTCTGGTTGATATAGATGAAATAGGAAATATGTAACTTCGGATGCACATTTTTGAATACAATTCTGTTGGATTTATCTCTTCCTTCCCACGTACCGGAATGTAGAGGCAATTAAAAAATATATGTATAATATAAGTCTTAAGTATCTGCTGAGTGAAAAGTGAGTCAGCGAGTTCCGCTGCCGAACAACCTGCATGTAAAGCAAAAAGCTGGATGCCTCATGGAATAAATTTTAAAGTTCGGAGGTAAGTACTCTTTTCTCAGATAAACAAATTTACATTTTATGCAGTTAAGATTTCTTAAGTTTTCCTCCATTACACAAACAATTGTCAGTTTCCTTTCCGATATCTTTGTCTGTAATTTGTTATTTCAGCATACTGCTTTAATATTTGAAACGGTTAACTTGCAACTTTTTATTTCTTTATTTTTTCAACTTTGAACACGCATTTATTCGAAATGGATTTTCCAAACTAACAATATACATATGTCAAAATTTTCTGCGAATATACTTGTTGCTATCAGAAGCGTAACTTGGTGTTGATATTCAGTAAAAATGTAAACAAGTTTATTGAAACAGGCTTTTAACTGAACTAATCTTATATTTTCGGTTTCGATTAAATTGTTTTATACGCTAGCATGTGTTATTTTGATCAAAAAACATTCCTTGATGGGTTTCCGTAGTTCTGAGATAAAAGATTAGATTTGAACGCCGGAGGTCGTGGGTTCGATACTTAAACATTTCCCCCCAACTACGCCCCTGCAATGTTATTCAAACAAGCTGGTTCTGTGCGTAAATTAAAAAATATATATATGGTTTTTTTTTTCACTGTTGTCTTTAGGTTTTATGATATTTATGCACACATTGTGGTTAAGTTAACGGTATTCATAATTTCTGGGCTTGCGAAAGATTAATTTTGAGCAGTGGATACACAACGTGTTTTTGCCAAATGCTCTATGCTTGTTTGTTTATGCTTAAAAAGGGCAAAATGTCTTGAACTACATATTTTTTGAACTCCTTGGGTTTTCTGTTAATAAGCTTTCAGGAACTCTGAAACTGTAACATAAATTGAATTAAAGGGCTGTCTATAAAGTATGTTACAAACTTTTGAACAAATCCCCCCCCTCCTCCTTGTTACATGTAACGCTGTTCAACATGAGCATATTGTTATAAACAACGCGTGATGTCACACTTCTTGTTATCCCCTCCCTTCCCCCTGTCACAAAACTGTCACATTGATTTCCTAAAAGAGCATACTTAGCAAAATGTTGATCTAAATTTAACATATATGAGGTTTTAAGTATTAAAGAAAGTTGCTAAAATGGTCATTCTATGAAAAGTTTTTTGAAAAATATTACTTTGTCATCAATTAATGCTTTTTAAAATAATTTTTCAAAAGCCTAAAATGATGAACAATTAAAGCCCCCCCCCACACACACACACAAGAATCATTAGCAGCAGAAAAAGCTAAAAATGGGAAAGTAGCCGAATTCCAAAAAAAAAGGCTGTTTAGATATTGAATACATTTTTTGATATACAACATACAGTATTCATGATGTATCATTCATTCTTTAATTAACGTTTTTCAAGTTGAATTCCTGTGTAATTTTTCGAGAGTGCCCACCGAAGGGGGGGGGGGGGGTCGGAATCATAGTCTCATAGTAATGATAGCTTTTCAACGGCTATAGTTATAAATAACTGTGCCCTTGAAATTTTAAGGGAGATGGAGATGTTTTGGTTTTTTTTTTTTTTGAAGGTTTCATAATTGAAAGGGGTAGGGCACCGTCTACTTTGGGGATGGCACCCAAGCATTCACGTCTTTTTAAAAGCATAAATTTGCTCAGCTAAGTTAACATTAATAATCTGGTATTATGTACTTTAATTTGATGTTATGTCTTTGAAACATATTGCAGTCCTGTTTCCCGTTTACTTAAGTAAAAATGTTTATTTATTTTTTAAAATTTCATTTAATTCTTATTCAAATACAATAGTAATATTATTTTTTGTTTTGAAGTAATTGTAAAATGAAAGTTTATTTATTTATTTGAATACTTCTTAAGACTTAATGTTTCAATACAATATACGAGTACTTAAAATGCGATTAGTTAAAAAACAATTTCTAATGAAAAATAAAACTGTGTTTATTTATCACTTTGTTTTAACATGATTGTAAAATAAAATCGTGTTTAGTTATTTGAATACTTTGTAAGACTATGAATTAAGCTCAGTGTATTTTTTAATGTATGATTATCGGTTCCTTTTTATGTTTTCAAATGAAAAAGTAGAACTTGTAATGCTACTTGAATAACAGAAGACAATAATAAATAAACCAAATAGTTTTATTTAACCAAAATATTATTTGAAGTGCTCCCTTCCCAATATCATTGTGGATCGACAAACGATGACGTCATTTGCTAGTTGGATGGCCTTTTTATCTCGAAGGCCTCGCACTGGCGCAGTAAAGGCGGGGGAGGTAAAAAAACCCCCAAAGGCCCTATTTTAACATTATTGCCAAATCCAAAAACTGTACGTTTATGTACATGTAGGGACTGTTTTGATTAAAAAAAACCCTCCAGAAATGAATTCTGGCTGCACTAGTGGTCCCCTGGTATTAGTAATAAGTAGCTATTATAGTACACTCTTAAAATTTCAAAAACCTTGATATGACAAAAAATTATTTTTCTCCTTGGTTTTGGGAATTTATCTTTCATTGTTATGTCGAAGAGTATTTAATCAAAACCTTGTTATCTCGAATATTTTTTGAAGTCAAATACAATTTTTTTTTGGAGATGAACGAAAAACCCCTTTAGAGACACAGGGAATGGTGCAATCCTTTGTCCAACTTCTTTTGCTCTGGGGCGCTCGAAACTCATTTGAAACAGTTTTGCAACTTTGGTAATCCAAATCTTTGATAAGTTTAGTCGTGGGAAATCACTACATTTTGCTACTTCACTAGAGCAATATTTTTTTTTACATTTTTTTTTCTATTATTTTTGGCTCATTTTAAAAATTAAAATTTTTGTTATTGTATTAAGACTTTTTTCAACTATCATTGCATGTTTAAACTTAATTTTAATTATCGTGACTAATTTTTAGAACATTATTTTATTATAATTATGACCTTGTTATCTCCAAAACTCGATACCTCGATTTTTTTTACCCCGTCCCTTCAACTTCCTAACATCGAGAATATACTGTACAATCATTTACAGAAAGGTATGATTATGATTAAAATGGCTAAATAACTACAAAATGTCTAAACATGAATGCTGTTTAATCAATAACAGAAATGCCTATCAATGAAAGGAGAAATTATTATTATTTAGAAACAGCTAGTCGTGAAAGTTCGTAAATCAGACAAAACAGAAAGCAGGTAGATTGAAAAAAAAAAGTCCATTCATATAAGAGGCTATAATTTTAGTGCAATAAAATTAAGTGATTAATGTTTTGTAAGGTAAAATGTAGTGAGAACAGCAACAAAACAATGCATACCTAATCTACCAAAAAGCTCAACACCAAGAGCAGCAAAAATGAAGAAGAGAAGGAAGAATAAAAGCCCAAGATTTCCAACTTGTGGTAATGCTTGCATAACAGTATCTAATAAAGCTCGTATTCCTTTAGCCATCTTTAATAATTTAAGAACTAAAAAGAAAAGGTTCATTATATAAACAAAGTTTCATAATATTTTTTAAAAAAGGACAAAAACTCGCACTTAAATCACATTACGCATTTAACCAAATCAAGTTCAAAATCAATTTTAGTACACATTTTCTGATTAAGCGCTGACAGAATCTATCAACCGTATACAGTACAACCTTGATATCTCAAATCTGTTGGGATGATGCTGAGTTATACTTCTTGATTTCTCATATACTTCATAGGTCAGAATATCCCCAAGACTTAAAAAAATCATTTCAAAAGAATAAAAATCAAAACACATACATGCAAAGAAAAATTACCGTATTTTCCTGCGTATTATCTGCGGGCTCCCTATAATCCACAGGTCCTAAAATCAGCCTGATGAGAAAAAAAGCTTCGTGTAATCCGCGGCGGCGGATTATCTGCGGAAAATACGGTGTAAAAAAATAAAGTTTAGATTTAACGTACTATTTCAGCAACTAAACTAAAAACGTGAAAAAAAAAATTACTTTGAATTCATAATCAAAGTTAATCTGAAATATTATCTAAAAGATAATGATTTCTTCTTGAAATCATGATTATAGTACGCAAATTACTTCAAAAACAAAGAGTTAAGATAAAGAAGCGAACGGTCTAATCTTGTGCAAATGAAAGCTTCCTCCTTCACTGTATTGTTGCTTATTTTACATGGCCTGAATCGCGTAAGAGGAACATTCAAGCAATGTAAAATAAGCAACATACAGGCAGGCAGCGAGAAAGAACATTCAAGCTATGTAAAATAAAAAACATTCAGGAAGCGTATGTTCTCTATCGGTGAATTCTACTGTAAATATTAAGATTCAATGCATTGGCGTTAAGAAAAAAAAATCACAGATAATCCGCGGCAACATATAATTCCCACCTTATAAACTCTGCCTTTTTTAACAGATACTCTGTGGATTATAGGCAGGAAAATACAGTACTGTAATTCACTAAGCTTAAAAGCAGGTAATATATTACAGCAATTGTTTGTGTTACCTCGTTCAAGCCACTATTAGGCAGTGACTGCAGCATCTCCTATAGTGTATTAGAATTACAAAGTTGGAATTCAATGGGTTAAGACCCATTTGGCAAGTTATATAGAAGTTTTAATCAAATTATGGGATTTGTCAATTTGAAAAATTCTGAAACACCAGGATATCCCCAGAAACATTTCACCCTTAATAGCAAATGGCAGAAAATTTAAAAAATTCTATCTCATTAGATTATTATGATCTTCATCCTGAATCCTGAAGTTAAATCCTTTTTTTTAATCCCCTCATCTTCTCCAGTGTCAGTAGCAACAATGATCAACACTACTTCCTTTCTTAGCCTAAAGATTTCTTTTCCAAATATTTTTTTTATTCCCTGATTTCAAGTTTTATTTTTTAACCATGGGCGGATTTATGGGGGGGCAGAGGGGGGCAATGCCCCCCCCAACTTTGGGAGGACTTTATGTAGTAACAACACATCTTCCAAAATCTTAAAACAAAAAAATCATAACTTTTTCTTTTTTGAATACAAAATGTTTAATGAAAATGAAGAGAAAAGCGAATGTCCTTTTCTGTTGAGAGAAAAGAAAAAAAGGGGAGGGGGGGGGGGGAACGAACATTAAATAAAAATAGTACAGCTGTCACTGGGGTGTTGAAAATGTGTCAAAATTCACTATTTTGGACTGAAAAACCTTTTAGGCAAGTATATGAATGAACATATAGGCTAAACGAGCTATTATTAAGCTGCATTAAGCTGCAACACTTATAATAATTGATGATTATTTTAACAAATTAGAACCTAAAGCAAAGGGGGAAAAACTCCCCCCCCCCCATTAGCGCTAACAGAACGATCTACTCGTTATTATTTGTGTCCACATTTCAAGTATATTTATGCATAATATTTATGTTCTTAGTAGATTAATTAGCCTTTTGAGAAATTCTAAAAAACAAAAAACATAGTTTTTTTTCCTTCTCTTAAAAAGAGAGAGAGAGAGAGAGAGAGAGAAAATAAACACTACCGCAAACTGAATAAATTTCAGTTATCTGAGTGATCTGATTAAGTGAATCTTTTTACTTAGAGGGAGAGTATAATTTTACTGAGTACAATTTTACTTACTTTATAAATATTGTTTAAAAAGTAAGGTAAGTCATAATCATCTAAGTCTAATTGAGTCAGATCTTGTCATTATTGAAATCCAAATACTTGAGTCATCAAAAGTTTTCGAAAAATTTACTGAAATTTTATAAAAGTCTATAAAAACCTAACAAAGATTGGTAAAATCGTAAAAATCCTTTAACCGTAAAAACTGACGAATTTTCGTAAAAATTACAAACAAATCAAGCAAAAATTTGCAGGTAAGAGTGAATTACAAACAGGGCCGAATTTGCCTATAAGGTAAACAAGCTATTGCTTAGGGCCCCTGCTTTGAAGTGGGTCTCTAACTCCCCCCCAAAAAAATCATGATTCGTTCCTTAAAAAATGGAAATTGTTTGAAGAAACTAATTTCATTTTCAAGTGCTTGAAAACCTTGAATATTTGAAAAAGTGTGGCTACAAACCTTAAATTTTAAAATTTCGAACAAATGGTAGAGGGGGAGGAACGCCAAAATATGTCAAATTCAGCTCCTTGCCACATCCTGTATCAAAAATGTAAAAATCATGGTTCTCACGTTTGTAACATATTATTTGAAATAAATTTTTGTGACTCACATGTTTCATACCTTGCTATTTATTCAATCCCAAATGCAAAATTTTGGAAATTCTTTTGGTGTTGCTTGCTTTTATCTTACTTCTGCATATTGTCAATCTGTTTAGCCCAAAAATAAAATTACACTCTACTTCTATTCCTCTTTGTTTTCTGTCCCACTTGCAACTGAATAGAAGTTGTTGTAATGAGAAATCTATAGTTTTTTTTTCTTTTAAATTTAAAATAGCTATTTCTCACAAAGTTAGAGCAGGACTAAAACTTTACACTCAAGTATTAAAATAGCAGAGACTGGAAAGTAGAAATGAAGTGCGTTAAATAATTTTATTTATTCTAGAGTCCTTGAAAATAATTAGATAAGTCTTTGAAAATCCTAAGCAAAGTGGGCTCCAATTACTTCTACTGCATATTATTAATCTGTTTAGTCAAGGAAAAAAAATACACTACCTCTATTCCTTTTCGTTTTCTGCACTACTTATATTTAAAAAAAAGTTGCTGTAATGAGAAATCTATAGTTTATTTTTTCTTTCACACTTAAAATGACTGTTTCTTACAAAATTTGAACCATACTGTATAATCTGGTTATCAATTTCTATGTCTACACAATTAACCTTTATAAGGCTTGAAAATGCAGAATTTTATATCCATTTTACAAAATTTTCTCCGGGGGAGAAATCCCCGGCCCCCTAAAATTGGAGCCCTGCATCACTCTCTTGATACCAGCTCCCTCTCTTTAGGTCAATTCAAAAAGGACTGCATGAAAACACGCATTAATGAAAACGACACACAAAAAAGTAAAGCATGGACTTATGCATCACAGGAAACAGACAAAAACATGAGAGTGGGGGGGGGGGCAATAAAATTGTTGCTAAAAAAAAAAAAAATCCTGCCCCCCCAGGAACTCAGTCCTAAATCCGCCTATGTTTTTAACTGCATGGAGAAGGGGCGGCTGATACAAGAGGGGGGATCCACTGCAATCTCACTTCTACTGTAAAAGGAACTTGCCCCTCACTTTTAAGTTAAGAAATACGAATAGAGGAGGGGGAAAATGTAAGGTGGATTGATTTATTTCATGAAAATGGAAATTAAATTTTCACAATTCCAAATAGGTTTTATTCACATAACTATTTCAGGGAATCGAAATGGAAGGAAAGAGTCTTACTTTGGCTATTTGTCCTGATTTTTGACGTCATCTAATCAATGATAATATTTAAAACCAATAATACAGCCCAATGCTTCAAAAAAAAAAAAAAAAAAAAGATTTAGGTGCACTATTCCTAAATCCTCTTCACCTCATTTGCCCCCCACTTTTTTAGTGAACCAGCGGCCTATGGCAGGGAGGAGAGCCATAACTTTTAAATTTTCAAAAATTCTGAAATCAACTAAAAGTAAGAAGAATTTAATCCTTGCATAAGAAAGATAATTACATTTGCTGTTAAGAATTTTTTGCAACATAAGAAATTAGTTTCTTTGCAGTTAACAGGAGTCAGTTGAAAACATGATATTTTTAAAAAGATTAAGCTTCAATAAATAA
Source organism: Uloborus diversus (assembly GCF_026930045.1). Taxonomy (NCBI): domain Eukaryota; kingdom Metazoa; phylum Arthropoda; class Arachnida; order Araneae; family Uloboridae; genus Uloborus; species Uloborus diversus. Next base: position 106,055,216 of record NC_072738.1, on the reverse strand, counting down.
CGCAACAGCGTGTCTAGAACTCTAAAATAGATGCACACCAGAAATGGATTTTTCACACTATGATAACAATGTTTCTGTACTATATTTCTCTTCAGACAGAAATATGGCTTGTTTTAGACAGAGAAACAGTACTAAGACAAAAATAATCCAGGCAACTATTTAGTGAAAGGTATGAATAATGTTTAGATGCTAGTAAATGTTTAAGAAATTATTTACTGCAGAAAAAGAAATAATTAAAAAGGAATATACAGTGAAGCACCGTTTATATGTTTTTCTTTTATATGCTTTAATCAATTATATGTTTCTGAAATTGGTCCCTACAGAGTCTAATGCACATTAACAAATACTTGTTATACGTTTTTGCATTTATACGCTTTTATAAATGGTGTTTCACTGTATTATATTCAATAATCAATAATAGTTGAAACCAACAATGCAAAATATGTCTGAATACAGAACTAGGTTGAGGAGAAAGTTTTGCAGTTCTGGGGAAATTTTCTCAAAAAAATATCTTTCTTTCTCTTTAGGAGTGATTAAAAAATATATATACTCTGATGTCATGCAGGGTATCTCACCAAGTTTTTAAGAAATTAAGAACTTATTAAATTGTTTTTTTTTAAACACTTAGCATTTTAATTTTTGCAGATTGTCTTTTTGTAAGACAACTGTTTGTTTAAATAACTTATCAGACTACTAGATTCAACCCCCCCCCCCCCACACACACACAGACAATAACATATTAAATATGATGCAAATACAGTTTGGTGACAGTTTGGGCAAAAAGTTTACATTTTGGGGACAGTTTAAGCCCAGAAAATTTTGCAGCTTTGTAGTAACAAAAAAAAAGTAAAATGGTTTTAACTTCAAATGCAAGATTTTACATAATAGTGACAATCAAAGAAACTACTTTATGCACAAGAAATCAAGGATGAAACACTATTTTGCATATCAGACAAAAGAAAATTTCATCATGGAAAAACATAAATAATCTTTGCTAAAAAATCTCCGACAATGGCTGTACAGTGAAATACTGTTACAATGAATATCAATACAACAAAATATCCATTTGAACAAATTGCATTTTCAGTCCCGATTTATTTTACATTGCATTGCTTGAATTCCATTACAACAAACAAAACATGCAGACCCTTAAATCTTATTGTAAAAGGATTTCACTGTATGACATAAGCAAAAAATTGAAAAAGAAAAAAATGCTTAAAATTACTGCAATAAATACTAATGTACCTCTAGCTATACGAAGAACTCTAAAAACTCTTATTATAGTAGGATTGATGGGGATCAAATCAGATTCCATCTTCTCCAACACAATTCCAGCAATTGACAAGCCAACTATCACAATATCAAGCTGATTCCATCTGTAAGAAATAAACTATATTCAGGACTACCTCAACATGGGAAAACAATAAGAAATTACATTCTGCAATGAATAGAATCAAGCTTTCCTGCACATGATTTTTGACAAGATATAAGCAAAATAGACACTAAAGTTGCTACTGACTATTGAAAAAAATCGATTCTTAGGAAAGTCAGAACATAAAAAATGCATCCAGTTATAGACTAAAAGTTGTTTGCTTACTTCAAGTGAAATATTATTTGTGCACTACATTACTTAGCGATGTAATGGTGTACTCTGCAACTAGCGGTCATGATGAAAAGATACAAGTAAGCAATTTTTTTTTTTTTTGACGATGTCGTCCCTTTTTCAGGTCAACACCTCAATCAGCAAATAGACTCTAGAGCTGGTTCTTTCTCATTTTTTCTGAAAAGCAGCATCTTGATGTCCTACTGTTGCATCTTGTTGCTCAGTCAAATGCATACTGTTGTTGTTTCAGGACATTCTGTTGGCCTTTCAAGTGCACATAGTAAGACTAACCTCTTTTTACGTGAAATAAACCGTATATAACCGATGAGGGTGCTCACAGTCACTAAGAGTGTGAAGATGCCTTTCTTGATACACTCCAATGCCATTTTAAAGGGCCAAAAAGCAATGCAATTACCATTGCAAGTAGTTTTCTCTTTTCTAGTCATCATGCCATAGATGATAAATACTTATTTTAGGATAATTTCTAAAGTGTTTCATTTAATACAATATAGGTTGACTTATGTGAAATTAGTTTCAATATCATTATATCAAATTCAATCAGCAATGAACACATAGCAAAGCCTTTTTCTCTTCATTTTCCTGCTAGTCTTATTACCTTCTTTATGGTAAAATATATATTTTTTTAAATTGTGAACTTGTGATAAAGTATCCTCAAACAGGCTGGATCAGAGACTCCCAAAGTGGGTGCCAAGCCAAAGGGAGAGACGAGGGGTGCCATGAACTGCCTACATTATCAATGTACATACATACATATACATAATAGCGATAGAGTGGGGTACCATGCAAAAATTGTAATTTTAATAATAAAGTCAGAAAAGTTTGGTAACCCAGAGCTAGATAATATCTATCATGTTATTAACTTACTGAAAAAAGAGAAAAAAGAAAAATAATAATTTGTCTTTCATAGAGTCGACTTTTTTGACTCTAAAGAAGGAAAATAATGTGAAAGTTATAGTTTTTTCTTTTGCTGAAACAATATTAAGCAAAAAGAAATAAAAAAGCAGACCTATTGGTGAAGAAAACTGAGTTTTTACAATTACTAGCCATTTCTAATTTTAAAATTAATAAACTACATATGAATCATTATAAAAAATAATGACAATTTATTTTATAAAGTTTTTTATGACAATGTTAATAGTCTGAAGAAAAATGAAAAAAAAAACTATGAACTTAGTTAGTGTATAAATAATGCTTGGAATCAAACAATAGTTGATATATAGATGTAACGTACCATAAAACTAAGCCAATTAGGTTTTGACCCAACTCCTAAAAGGAGTTTGAAAATTTTAAAATTCAGTGTATTTAGACAAACTATAGTAAAAATTTTCTGGAATGACCATAACATCAAAGTTAATCTTAGCAAAAAATTTTTTTTTTCAATTGAGAAAAATATGTCGATCTCTAATGATTGTATCCAAAAACATGTAAATGCTCTTTAGCTTTTAATAAAAATATTTTATTTGAGTATCCCTGCAACCCCCCCCCCCCCTCCTTTTAATGTTTTTTTTTTTTTTTTGCATTAACAGAAGAACAACATGCAGTGAATGAAGTATTTCATAGTTAACATTAAAAAACGAATCCTTTGTTAACAACAATTCCAAAAAATGAATTTGAGCCAAATAACTTATCAGAGTTGATTATTATTACCTTTTTAAGACTTACCTGTTTTTTAAATATTTCAAAATACCAAGTGCTACAATCTTCATTATAGCTTCAACAATAAAAACAGCAGTGAAGAAATAATTGAACACTTTTAAAGCATATTCCAATTTCTGCATGAAAAAAAGAAATAACTGTTAAAACAATATGAATTCTTGCTTAACTAAATGAGATATTGTATGATAATGGATACTGAATGCTTTAGAAATATTGTCGCCTCAGAGCAACAGTAGGATATCTTTGTTACTCGGAATATTTGATTCTTGAGATTAGATGTCTTGGTGTTGCTTAGAGGTGACGATATACATAAAAACAATATTGAAATTAATTTAAACATAAAATTTTAATTACAACAAAATCATAATTTGCATGCAATTTTTTTTTTAATATGGTCATTATTCAAGTATAATTTTATCCCAGTAAATCCTTATATACATAATAGCAAATAATCGAGTAAGGCTCTAGACGTCATCAAAAATGAAATTCGCGCCATGGCATGATAATTTTATAATATGTTTTGGTAATGTTGAAAATGCAGAGAAATGCTGTATTGTGACAAGGCTGAACTGGATCCTATAACTTAACTGTTTTACTGGTAAGACTGTGTCATTTCAGGGGAATGAAGAAACGAAAAAGTGGGTCAACAATGAACGCTATCTACTGGAGTTTAGGGTTCATCCACTGGAGTTAAGAGTCAAAATTTTAACCAAAATATCACCAAACGGGCAATTGCTTCGTTCAAATTTTGAAGCAATTTACACTTGTCATATCTTGACGAGCGTTTTTTTGTGTGTATCTAATAGACAACAAAATATCCATTTCAGTGACATAAATGTTCAGTCCTGTTTCAATAACCATGCTTAAATTTCAAAATTTGAATTACCTTAAAGTTCATTATAACAGGCAAAGCGCCTCAATGGTAGGCGAAGCACCTCAATGGTAGGTCTTGACGACCTCGTAAAACATTCCTCGTGTTTTTAAAATCTACTTTCCAGCACTTGTTAATCAATTTCAAAACTTCACCTTTGACACTTGCTTCACAACCATCTCAATTTCTTTTTTATTAGTTAAAGACATTTTTTGATTTGAGTTTATTTATCTTGAGGATTTTTCTATAGCTTTTATCATCTTCACATTTTGAAGCAATATTTCTAAGAACTTCACTACATCTATGCCTGTGTTATGCACAGTTTGAATGAACCTCCATTAAATTCCTCCACCAAAATACAGGAAGTAATGCACTTGCAAATTTTTCTCACTCCAATCTTGGCCTAAATTTTAATTTTACAAAGCCATGAATGAATGTTGAGTAGTGTTTTCGCCTATACTCACATGCTCACGTACCAATAAACGTATGGGCAGCCCAAATATCTATTTTAACCACCACTGAGTTAAAAAGCATGACTTTTCTCGTGGCATCTGTACACAAGTGCATATGTTATACAGCTCAAAAACGGTAGGCGGTAGAAGGTTAAAATTAAATATGTAGAGTCTGTGTAGGGTCTTATACTTCAATTTGCCAACCTATGGATACATTGGCAAATTTGGAATCAAAGTTGAGGGGGAGGGGGCACCCCTGTCATTATAATTGCATTTAAAAGTTTTTTGTCTTTCAGATTGTGTCAGAAAAGTAGCTTGAACATTGGTTCCCCTCCCCCCTATTCCGATTTGACTCATAAATATGACAAAATAGCTTTTTTCACTTTATTTTTCTTACGCATGCCCTTTCTTGAGACATTCTAGCACCATCTGTTCTTATTCTTTCTGATGCTGTTTTGCCGATGCTGATAATATGCAAAAGTACACATTTAAAATTAAAAATTGTATTTTTGCATATTAATATGAACAAACAAGGAAAATTGGTTTGAACACTATGTTACTATCCATTTGTGCACTCCTAGAATTGATTATAAACTGTGCAGCCAATGATATCGGTTTTTTTTTTTCATTTGATGCCAAGCTGTAACAGAGTCTAGATTCGCCCCTTCTGTGCTGTCACACATTGATGTCACCTCTGTAATTGTTATATTTCATCCTTTAGAAAAACAATTTCAAACTTACTATGAAATATGATTATATACTAATAAATTTTATTGTACAACCGCTTTTTAAGTTTGAAGCTCTTTATTATTTTGAATAAAGTCAACTTATTTAAAAATTTAACTGAGGAAACAAAATAATTTCCAAAGATGCATTTTAAATTTTTAAAATAAGAAACAATCTTTGTATGAAGATAATTACTGGAGAAATATGAGGCAGTGGAAAACAAAGTGATGTAAGTGGACTTTTTGAGTGAAACACATTTAAAGTTCAGATCTTAGGTAGGCTTTTTGTTGATTCCCCCCCCCCCTTGATTATGCTGTATAGTAGCACGCACCAGAACTAGTAGAAATGTACCATCTCTTGTCTTGCCCTAAAACAGAGGAGAGGTTCTCCCACTATTTGTACTGATTATCTTCAAATTTTTAAATTTTGGCACTTACATCCCTTTGCTTCTTATTGAATCTATACACTCAGAAACAATTTAAATCAAAACGATATAGTTATAATACAGAAAATTAACTTATTTTAAACACTTTCACTATTCAAAAAAGCAGCATTTTTTAATTGAGAAATAAAAATCAGAAATGTCTCTCATTCAACATAAATTTTAAACACAAGTATGCAATATGCATGTCTCAAAAGAAAACAAAAAAAGCTCTTTAATCCGGAAACTTCAATTCAAATGTCCTTCAAAATCATGCAAACACAAGAGTATTGCTCTAAGTTCAATAAACCACATGGTGATTTCCATTGGCAATTAATGACACCATGGCATACAATGCAAATAACAAAATGCTAGAGCTTACTCAATTTTGACGATATAGAAAAAAGAAAAACTATTTTTGTGATAAGTAAAGCAGAGCATTTTTTAACATAGGGACTACGCGACACCAATGTCGCCTAGTGAAAAAAATCTGTCGCCTAGAAGATGCGAAATCAAACCACTGGGCGACATTGGAAAATCTAAAATTGGTTCACCCATTTTTGTAAACCGATTTCAAATCTTTATAAAAACCTTAGGAAGACCCTTGTTTTCTTTTTAAAAAAAACCGTCGACTCGTACATGACAAAAGCCTTCTTTTTCTTCCCTTGTGGAAAAGCCCTGCCCGTGGACCGAGTCACCACGCATTTGGCGCCAGATTAAGCAATCGATTAGCACCCTACCTCATTAGCCCTTTCATTGATGATAGCCGATAACCATTTTGCGGCTATCTGTATACAGGGACCCACTGGAAAACTACTTGGGACGGGACGGCAAAAGCAGTTTGCGGAACAGAAACAGCTGTTTTTCATTCGAAAGTGAAGCCGACGGCTGAAGGGTCGGGATTGTTTCCTGGAATTCTTATCAGTAATTTTTGCTTTAGGGTAACTGAGGATTATACCACACCACTCACTTCCTTTTTTATGGCTTTGTGAATAAAAGGGATTCGCGCGTAGAAACTTGTAGGCACTGGCAAGCTATTTATTTTTTCTCCAGTTTCGAGACAACAGGACTGAAGAATGATGGAGTCATTTGTAACACGTGTTAGATGTAATTAAAAATCCTATTAAACTTATAATGAAATTGAAAATCATTTTGATGATTCAAACAAAGGATTTTAAAGGGTAAGTCTGGTTCGTAAAAAAATTTACTTATTTCTAAAACTGTTACTTTAATTATCCATTACCGCTTTTAATTTGTAAAAATGTTTTTGAGACATTTGTTATTTATACTATCATTTGCAGGGCAAAATTTACATTTTAGTTTAAAGCTATTGCTTATAATGAAAAGTTGTGTGAGTTGTCGTTCCTAAAAAAAAAAAAAACCGAAAATACTTGAAAAAAATCAATTTCATTTTCAAATGCTTGAAATTTTGCAAAAATGTGGCTACAAGCCTTGAATTTTAAAAACTCTAACAAATTGGAGTTGATAGGGAGGATGAGTGCCAAAATGTGTTAAATTCAGTGTGTGCTTCAATGTATGTTCGTCAAAGTATGCTTCAATTTTATTTCTTACTAAGCGTATAAATTATGAATTGTTCAAATGGGCAGTATGTAACTCTCTTGCTACCTATTTTCTAAGTCTGTACCCTATTTCTTTTAAAGCACTTTGTTGATGGGTTGCAGAGGTGATTAAAAACTAACTATTTCAAAAGTCCATGAGAGCAAGTAACAATGCATTATCCTTTCTCCTCCCTCGCTCTATCTCTCTGTCGACTGCCTCATCGACCCCTAAAAAAATTTATTGTGTATTACAGGGTTGGCAAGTACCGTGGTAAATACCACAGTAAAAACCGGTATTTACAGTCCTGGGAAATACTATATTTTTCCCACGTGGGAAAAATTGATTTTTAAAAACATAAGTAAAAATTCAAAACAATCTTTAAAAATATCAAAATTGAGTTCTAAGTAAAAAATAGCTTGAAAATTGAAAAAAAGAGGAAAATTTACAAAAATGGGCAATGAAGTAGATTTATTAATAAATATTTACACAATACACATAATCCTGTTATTCATATTCTTACTCTTCTACTTCCACATTGGGTTGTAGCATCATGTAACAAAACACTAGTATAGCGGCTTTTTGAAAATTCAGTCTATTTCTAATGTTGTTTTGGATGAATGAAAAATTAGAAAAAATATGTTCAGGAGACTCTGATGATGTAGGACGGACATCCCTTAAGATGTTTCATTAATTGCAGGAATTTTACTTAAAATTCTACCACCGTAGTGCTGGTGAAATAGTGTTTATAATGCCTGTACGGAAAAAAATGTCTTCAACTGATTTTTCAAACATTCCATTTGAGTGGCCAAGAATTTGACGATAACTGTTATTGGTGATGCAAAAGAACATTTTGTGTAAATATCACACCAAAACAAAATTTAAGAAAAAAAATTTGTTTAACTGGTTATATTTAAAACTGTAATAAAAATTTTATTTAAAGCAAACACACATTATTTATTGCTTCTCTTGATGACCCTGGTATTTTCAAGTGTAATTATTTTTTTATATTCCTTCCCTACAGAATAGTTTTAAACCCAAGGGAATTTTGTAATAACTTTATTTCTAGCTTGCATTTTACACATCAGATTCAAAAAGCCAAAATATTTCTTACATATTGTTATTTGGAAGTTTTTCCCGGTTTTTACCACTTTTACCTGGTATTTACCACTTCTTCCCAGTTTTTCCCGATGGGATGGGAAAAACAAGTTTTGGACTGAAAAACCCCAACTCTGGTGTATTATCTCAACTTGCAAGAGTAGGGTCAGGTGGGGTGAAATGGGGCGGATTTTGTCTATTTTTTAAAATGATGCCGTTTGCAAACCCATAAACTTTTTTTTGTACTTTTCTTAAAATTTCTTCTTTACATCTGATTCTTCCCCTTTAATTTAAGCTGCTTCTCATTGAAATTTGTTGTCATTGACAATATGAAAATTGCAAATATAGTATCTGACCCATTTCACCCCACGGTGGGGTGAAATGGGTTTTAATGGGGTGAAATGGGTCATAGCAATAGAAACATACAATAACTGAGAAATTATTACCAAAACACATACAATAGCTGAAAGAAATTGTTTCTCATGAGCCATTTATTTATTTTAACTTATTCACCTCCAAAATATTTTGAACTAAAACTCAAAAATATAATGCCCACAACAATTAAATTCTGCTCGTTCAATGTCTTCAGAATTTGACATCTAGAAACAATGTCTGTATCTTCCTACTCAGGAAAAATGTAGTATTTGCCCGAGTTGGCTTTTCGTAGAAAATGTATGCTGTTGTAATCCTGGTCATTGACTTCTATCAAGTAATCAACAAATTCTGTTGATGATTTCTTGCTCTTGTATTAGACAAGAGTCACTTCCCAGGTGTTCGTTCTTGCATAAGTAACTCAGACATTTCTTCATCCAAGAGTTGGGTTTTATACGGTTGCTGCTTCCAAGAAGATTAGTGGCTCTTGCTTTCGTGATCAGTTCTGGCTTCCTCTTACATAAGTGGCATGCCGACCTTTTTTCAAAATTCCTGGCCCACTCTATGCCAAGAGTGCCACAATTGCATTTTTCAGAATTGGTCTTTATGAAAACCTTAGCAACAATGATTGTATCTTCCTATCAAATGGGAAACCACACTTTGTAGAACTGAAGCAATACATCTTTCTGCTTCTTCACTTAGCGTTGTACCTCCAACCAACCTTTTCGACTTTGTGTGTCGGAGACCCATCTCCTCGGCGTTTCTCTTGGCATATTATATTTCCTTGCAGCTGCAGGAATTGCTAAACCATCTTCAACTTCAATTAGTGCAGCCTCTAAATCCCTTTTCCCTTTTTCTTACATACATCCCAGGCATTTTCATTGAATAAAAAAAAAATTGAATTAGGAAAGAGTAGGTAGGTAATATGTTGTAAATATGGATGGCAAGTTTATCTTTTGAATTCTACACATTAATAATACATACTTTATTTTTGTTACATTTAAAAATCTTCTGAATTTCCATTTAAGACCTATTTATGGATTTTAAAGGTTAATTTACTCTCATTATGAATTAAAATTCACTAAGCCTAACTATGCCCCATTTCACCCCACCACATGAAAATAGCAACAAAAGAAGAAATAATTGATGCTTTTCCTACCAGTTTTTTGCAAATTGTAGATGAAAGTCTGTTCTAACTGATAACACTTCAGAATTTCAAGAGAAAAAAAATGTATAGCAAGATTTTAAGAAGTTTGTCAGCTTCCTAAAAATTCACATGTGACTTGAGAAACAAAATGTCAGTGTAGTGCTCCCAGCAATTTACACAGAAACTTTTTAAAAATCAGAATTGTAGCTAAAAAGCCCCTCATAACTTGTGTAAAGTTTGAGAAAAATTCAGTCAGACCGAAAATTTTTATTAATAAAAATACACAGCATGACCCATTTCACCCCATGACCCATTTCACCCCACCTGACCCTACATACTTTTTAAAAAAAGTTTTGTTTGCCTATTTCTTCCCCGAATATTTTTGATTCCAATCTTCTTTTATACGGTTTCAAACTGCAGAATTTTGCTTTTTTTTTTTCAAAATTCCCTCAAGGGGAACCTCCGGAACCCCTAAATTGGGAGCTCTACATCATTCTCTCGATGTTATTCCCTTTCTTAAGGGAAATCCAAAAAGGCAGGCAAACACACATTACAAAAAAAAACACACAAAAAAAGAAAGAAAGAAAGAAAGAAAAGAGAGCATAACTTTATGTGTCCCAGGGGAAAAGACAAATATATAGAGCAAAATAATAATAATTTCAAAAATAAAAGTTTCAAAATGTTTCCGAGGAAAACTTCTCCCTCCCTAACGTCATTGAAAGTCTTCTAGAACTACGTTTTTAGAACTTCAATTTCGAAAGATTGCTGGTACTCTAAAAGTTACTCATGAATCATGTATTGCCTACATTTGCAATTTGAAACAAATTTTGGGGGTGGACCTCAGAATTTCTGCAACCGCTAACCTTACCGAAGATAGTATAGAATGCGTTTTTAAGTTATAAATGAGAAAAATTTCCTGGGATGGATCTTTTAATCTCTCCTCCCCTTAACATCACCAAAAAGCGTCTAAAACAACCTTTTTAGAGCTACAATTTCCGGAGGAGCGCTCCAAACCTCTTCTCCTCTACCATTATCAAAGACAATTAGAATTCATCTTCAAGACTGCAAATTTAAAAAAATTCTTGTTGCGAGCCTTCTAATCACTCCTCCACGTCACATCACGAAAAGAACATATTGATCTCCATTTTTAGCACTACAATTGCAGAAAAAAAATCCGCCGGACAACCCCCGATCCACCCTCTTTTGAACGTTATTAGACGTAATGTTTGCGTTTTGAAGGTTTCAATTTTGAAAAATAGGCGTAGGGAGGGAGTTGCACCCGAGCGCATAATATTACGAAAGAAAGTTAGAATGCATTTCTAAGATTACGAACCAAGAAAAATTTCTTGGGATATGGGCCCTCAAATCTCTCCTCCCTCTAACATCATCAAAAAGATCGTCTAAAACTGCATTCTTAAAGATACAATTTCGAAAAATAGACAGGTGAGCGACACCGAACCTCTTCAATCCTAACATTACCAAAGATCGTCTAATATGCGTTTTTAAGACTACAAATTCGAAAAATTTCCGGGGGAGAAACCACCGGACCCCCTTTACTTCGGAGTTAATACTATACTTAAGGTTTGGTTCATATCGGCTTCCTCTTAAATCAGAAGTCCTATACAGCCGCCTCAGAACAAACAGTACTTTTAGAAATACCACTTTCAGGCGACGTAAGTGCATACGTTTGTTGAAAAAAATGACTGTAACCTTCTCAATGATTTTTACTCTTATGATAAACTTGTGTCGCCTAGTAAAAATTCCTTAAAAAATACTCTGAAGTAAAGCATTTCTAATTGTGGGTGGTGGGGGGTCAAGCAGAAATTAAAAAACCTTTATTAATACATCTGCAGCTTCCCCCTCTAAACTAAGAGGTTTGTATGATTTGGTTTAAATTTTTTCTAGCATAACTGAAAAGTCAGTTTATAGCACTCTAGCCTTAGCAGCAATCTAAAGAAGAAAAACTGATAATTTCTTACAGAATTACAAAAAATGGCTCTCCTCTGATATGCCCCCCTCTTGGCGAGATTTTAATTTTTCGCTCGATACGAAAATCGCCAATAAGGCGATAACTTGGCAACCCTGGTTTTGCAACTTGAACGCTGGAAAGTAGTTTCTCGAAGTCTGTCTTTTTGCACGTGTCTGTGTGGTAGGAGGTAGGTGCTCATATGTTCCGCTCTTAGGGAGATTTTAAGTTGAATACTCTAAAATAAAGTTTCAATTCAAAATTTATTTTAGAGTATTCTTTTTCTTGTTGTTTTTTAATGTTAATTTAGTTGAATTTTCTATTTTAATTATGAGTTCGGTTTGTGATGTTGTCCAAAAGTATCAATTGAAATTTTTGAATGAATCTTCTTTTTCTTTTTCGTCAGGTCGTCCAACGTTTGGACGTACCGGAGTCCTAAATAGATTTTTTATATTTAAACTAATTGAAAATAAAGAGGTTTTTTTAGAATTTTTAAGGGAAATTGGTTTACTTAAGAATGAAATGTTATGTTCTAGATCAGTGCTTCTCAACCGGTGTGCCCCGGCACACTGGTGTGCCGTGACAAAGTCCTTGGTGTGCCGCGGTGTTTTCGCAGTTGTAGAAAAGGAAGAACAGTGATGTATTTTATCTGCGCAAGAGATCAGATATTATGTTGCAAGTTTCATTTTAATTGCTATCTTGCATTGAAAACTGCATACCAACGGTGAAACGTTTATTTTACCTGCTTGTAAAGAAATTGTACCGCGAAAGATAGGTTCCGATGCATGAATGGAATAGTGGTTAGAGTACCAATTTTAGACGATGTTTTCAAGCGATAAATTAATCTCATGACGGATGACATTACAAAACATTAGTTTATAATCAACCAATGGCTGGAAATTTTTAATTTAATGTTGGTGAATCAACAGACACAAAAGGTGCACTATTCTTGCTTATGAGGACGGCATTCAAGATGATAATATTTTTGCTAAGAACTTTCTAAGCTTGCAACTGGTGCTGAAATATTACGAGTTACAGCTAAGTAAATAAATAGCAACGGGATTCATTGTTATAACTGCACAAGCACTGCAGTGATGGAGCAGTTGCAATGATGGAAAATATCAAAGGGTTTATATGTTGAACGCGAAAAGTCAAAGTCCAAGTGTTCAAATCAGTTTCCTCCATGGGGAAGCTCTCCTAGCAAACAATATGCCAGATCAGCTGAAGTCAGCCGTGGTTGAAACCATAAAAATCTTCAACATACAATCAAGACTACTTAATTCTCACATTTGTATTGTACTTTCTGTAGAGGTGGGGGCAGATCACCACTCCCTGTTTCTTCTCTCGGTCGTTCGTTCGGTTGAGAAGCAAGGTCGAACCAAGACTTTTTGAGTTGGAGACGAGGTACAAATTTCTGATGTTTCACGAAAACACGAAACATACCAGTTACAAGATAAATTTTGTCTGGGAAAACAAGCACACTTGGCTGATATTTTTAAGAATCTTAACGAACTGAATAGAAGAATTCAAGGGTGCGGTGAGATTGTTTTTTGTATGGACAAGCTAAGTGGATGAAAATCAAATATTCAGCTATGGAGAGTGGCTCACTGGACTGTCCTAACAAACCAGCTACACACATTTTGAAAGAAAAGCTATTGAATGTGGTGGTAGAACATTTTGCAATGATTTTGAACGAAGTTTAAGCACTGCTTGTAGTTAACCGGAGTAGAACAATACGACTGAGTTCGTGATCCGTTGAAGCTTCAGCAAGAAACCTTCTTTGAAGGTACGAAAAACATTCATATTGACCTCAGGAACGACTGCTCTTTGAAACTGGGGTGCAGCGAAGTGCTTTTGGTCGCTTATTGTGTGTGTGGCTGTGAGTAAAACGATACCTAAAAATCTCTGATCACGCTGTTCACAAGCTGTTGCCCTAACCATTTTAAAGAACATATATTTATGACTTGGGTCTCTTAGCATTGTACTTTTCAAGAACAACTACAAAATAACATATCTATAATAAGGGCTAAAATTTATGATGAACTTTAAATAAATTTCTAAAGAAACTGAAATATGTGTGTGTGTAAAAGATTTAAAATATTTAAGACATTAATTGTAATATCCATATGGTAAAGCTCGTTTTCTCTCTTCCTTGCTTTGACTAGAGAATGATGAGAGCACTGTCCATATTGACATAGGAAGTTTGGTTTAGTGTGCCGCAAGGATTGAGCCAACTATCAAGTGTGCCGTAAAGTAAAAAAGGTTGAGAAGCACTGTTCTAGATGTAATTCTGTTTTGAAAATTAAAAAAACTAAAAAATGTTCAGATGGGTTAATTTTTTTTTGTAGAAAGGTTATTGGGGGTGTTGTTTGTGGAAAAGAAGCAACGATCAGGAGTGGGTCATGGTTTAGTTCTAGCAAGTTGAAAGTAGAGGAGATTTTTTTGATAACATATGAGATTTTAATTGGGACCAAAACTGCTGATATTGAAAGTCAATATTTTTTTTCATCACAAACTTTAGCCGACTGGCGAAATTATATTAAGGAAGAAATATTAAATTACATTGAATTAAAATCCGAACAAATAGGAGGGGGGTTGGGAAAGTTATTGAAGTTGATGAATCTAAATTTGGGAAAAGAAAATATAATCGGAGACAAGCAGTTGAGGGACAATGGGTTTTTGGGGGGGTTGAACGGGGTTCGGGGAAAACTTTTTTGGTTGCTGTTGGGGATAGGGGTAGGGAAACTCTATTTTTGGCAATTAAGCAGTGGATACTACCAGGCACGACGGTGCACTCCGATTGTTGGAGGGCATATGATACATTGGGGGAGGAGGGGTATGAGCATTTAACAGTCAACCATAAACTTAATTTTGTAGATCCAGAAACTAAATGTCACACTAACACAATTGAATCCACATGGAGACACGTTAAAAGTACTCTACCAACATATAATAGATTAGGGGATTTTAAATTTTATTTAGCTTATTATTTATACAAAAAAAATTGTGAATACAAAAATGAGGATATGTTTGTAAAGTTTTTGGAAATAATTCGCGAAATTAATTGGGTGGAGTACAAAATACAAGTAAAATAAGGTTGTTTTTTTTTTGGAATTTTTTTTGTCAAAACAAACATAATTTAAATATTTTTGTAAAGTAATGATAATAAAAAATGGGATAATTTCCCTAAGAGCGGAACATATGTGCACTGCCTCACGTGAGGAAGTAAAAGAAAAGTAAAAAAGGTAAGTGAACATATTTTGAATTATTGTGTTTTTAGTGTGTTTCTGGTAGTTTGTATTTTGGTCTGGTTGGCATTTTTGTAGCACAAAAATGGTGTTAATTTCACATAAAATCTGTGACTTTATTGTATACTGAACGGAGGAGATCTGGGACTTATATCCGACTGTGATGTATATTAAAAGTCGGAGGGATAACGGACCGAGCGGCAGCGAGGTCTCATAGTACTTTCGTAATGAGACCGAGGCAGGGCCGGCGAGCCGAGGTCTCATTACGAAAGTACTATGAGACCGAGGGCTCGTATCCCGGAGAAACAACGGAAAAAAATTAATGCATTAATTTCATTAAATAATTAATGACATAATTTGAATTTTTCCTGTTGGCGCTAAAAAAGCATCGCTAAGAACGATGTATGACATATGACGTCATACATAGTTTTCTTGGCGACGCTTTTTTGGCGCCAACAGGAAAAAGTCGCCAAGAGGGGGGTATATCAGATTTGTTCCCAAAAAATTATAGAATGCATAAATGGGACTTACTTTGGGCATCATATAAAATTCCATTGCCATGGTTACAACATTTAGACCAATCACAGCAGCAATTGCAAGATCAAAATATTTACTTGTGATAATGTTATGAGTGAAAAGGCGAGGTCTTGAATAGTTTATGTAATATGGAGGGCGACGCATTTCTGCAATAAAAGAAGGAGTCATAAATTTAAATTCTGTATCCTTTTTCCTACAAACATTACAAATATAAAGACTATAAACTTCAATGAGACGACATTTTTCTACTGTTCCATTATTGATTATTCTAGACTGATGAGTCCATAACAAAGAGAAAACTGCAGTCGCTGGATGTCATAACCGGGCTGAAAGGATGTTGCATACAGTTTTGTCGCATTGCGTACACCTTCCGGGGAGGGTGAGCATCTCTCACTGGAAGAGGGCTTCTGCTCAGATGTTATCTCTTTGAAGATGAGAGTGCCAACAAACTGGTAGATAAAGTGAATTCATCTCACGAAGGTTGCACTTTAAAGCAGTATTTTGCTTTAATGGGTGTCAGTAAGGATCCAACTTTCTGAGGAAGCCTCTTTCTTGAGGAAGGAAACTTACTCACATCATGTGTGATTTTGAAGTGTTTTTTGCCTAGATAGGTTTGAACACATTAGTCATCAGTTGCTTGAACCATTAGAGATTCATAACATTCCTATTAGGTGTTTGCTGAATTTTGCTCAGCTACTGGTCTCTTTTAAGACTTCTGTTTGGGGAATAGTACAATCAAGGGCGTGCACAAAGGGGTAGAGGGGACACCTGTTGGCCGGGGCCCGAACCTGAGAGGGGACGAGATTTTTAAAATGAGGGGTGCAATATGTGTAAAGACATAGGGGTAAACAATATGGAGGCAGAGGGGGCCCGTAAAAGTCATTTGTGACGGGGTCCAAAACTTCTGTGCACACCCCCGAGTACCATAGACCGCTGGTCGCAGTGATTGGTTCGGTTGAACCCCCCTTTCTTTCTTTTCATTCATTCAGGGGGAAATCTACCAGTCTTCTGTACTTTATCTAACAGTCTGTTATCTCATAAGGGTGAGATAAATTCACTCTATATCTACCAGCTTCCTAGCATTCTCACCCTTATGAGATAACAGTCTGTTATCTCATAAGGGTGAGATAAATTCACTCTATATCTACCAGCTTCATAGCATTCTCAGCTTCATTGAGATAACATCTGCCTCCAATTTGGTTAATCACTATTCCAAACTGAAAAGTTCTAATAGGAACAAAACGGCAGTCTCTGGATGTGATAACCGGGCTGTCTGGTACATTTCATGTCCTACTTATATTTATGTGTAAACCACATATGGGGCAGTGAGAAACTTGAAAATGTCTACTTACATCACTTTGCATCTCACTGCCTCATAAAAACAAGCATATATTTAAAAAACATTTTAAAAGAGTTTCTTCATAACATTTTTATTTTTCGAGCATAAAAGAAAGCACCTACAGTAAAAAATAGCATGCAAGGTAAAATTACATTGAAATTATTAGAAATGCTGTCTTTTTTTTTTCTTTTTTACATACACCATGACTAACAACATAATTCAATACACAGGCAAACTTTTAGCTTAATATTCATGTCATCTTGCACAAAATCAAGACTAATCAAAAGAAACAAAGCATTTCAAAAAAAAAAATTCAAGGTTTTTTTTCTTAATTCATTTTTGCTTACCTAAAATCAATCTCAAGTACAAGAATCACCTTCTATCATTAAAGTGATTCATTTTCCCTTAGTTCTGTTAATTTCCTTGCCTCCTGACTTCATGAGATGCTTCAAGGA
This sequence comes from Uloborus diversus, assembly GCF_026930045.1. NCBI lineage: Eukaryota > Metazoa > Arthropoda > Arachnida > Araneae > Uloboridae > Uloborus > Uloborus diversus. The sequence continues at coordinate 106,037,747 of NC_072738.1, read as the reverse complement.
ATCGCTTGTCAGCAAATATATAATCGGAATTTAATTACTCTTAATTGCTACTCATGTTGGGTACATTAGTTTCCTTGCCAACCATACGGCAAGAAGCTACATCACTTACAGTTTTGCAGTCTAAACAAGTCATTTCCAATTTTGAAGACAAACCTCCTGTCGATTTTTCCTTTAATTCTATTTTGCCATGACATGTTGCACAACAGACTAATTCAGTAATTTTCGAGGAGAACAAAGAAATGTCAGTAATTCTACGTCCATCAAAATTTTCACAGACCTTATCTGAAGTGGCTTTTTGGAATTCTAATTTTTTTCCCATATTAGCACTAGTGCTTTCCACCCTAACTAAACGTTTCCTCCCTTCAACAACTACCCTTTTCACATATTTATTTCCCTGAAATTTTCTCTTTTTAGGTCTTTTACCAGAAGCTCGTTTTGGCGGCATCTTAAAAAATCTACATAAAATACTCAATCCTAACCATAATCCGTACTTTCAAACATAAACAAATACGAACGACTAATTTTGCAACGGTCTATCACCTACGTCACTGAAGTAGGTGGAGCTACGCTGCCATCTGACGATGACGTCGCAATAATGGGTGGAGCTACATTGACCCGCCAGCGGGTTTCATTCTCGAGTTTACGTTCTTTTCTCCATACATCCTTGTTATTATGATAGTAATAATTATTATTATTAAGGATAAAGTGAGGATCAATTTCCTTTTTTCCCAGTGAAAGATATAATTTAATGAATATTGTCGGAAATAACAATATTTGATTTCATTATTTTCAAAAACTTTAAGTTTTTAATTTTTAAAGAAAACTAATTTGGCCTCAAAGTGTTTGCTAAATTTTATAAAAACATTCTATTATATGTTTTTCGTAAAAACAAACAACTTCAAAATATACTCTTTTTAAAGGGGGTGGGGGGAGAGAAGATAATAAAAAAAAATTTAAAAAAAAAACAAATCAGGGAGCTATTAAGGGACACGGAGCCCTTTTACTATAGTGTCTAGAAGCATTATACCTTTACACAATGTATTCAAGCACAGGAACTCTTAAATTACGCAGTTATTTTTATGCGTAGTTTTTTGCTATTGGGTTAACTTTTGGTACATTGAGTAATGAATTAAAAATAAACTAAACTGAAATAAGTAAACAAAAAGTCTAACCATACAAAAAAGTTGTAATTTCTATATCAGAATAATATATTTGTATTTTCAGATAAAAATGTATCTACGTATCTATATATGTAAAACTAGTCGACCCGTGCGGAACTCCGCACTGTGCTTCAAATCGTTTCATAAGGCATTTCGCTCTTTAAGAATTTGAAAGGAAGAACATTATGAAGAAGAACCGAAAAAAAAGTAAGCGCAGAAGAGAAGGCATGTAATTTAAAGACATCAGTAACAAAACCTCGTTAAATACAACGTTGTGATAATTTGATCATAGCTCCCCTTTTAATCGTACATATTTTCAATGCAAACATAAATGTCATTAAAAGTGTGGCTGAGTGGTGACTCGTGAAAAAGCAATAATTGTGCATGTGAAAAAACAGGTTATGGCAAATACAGTCCTGCACATGTCAGCATCTGACGGGAAAAAAAGAAACATTAAAGAGATATTTATTGGCACGTATTCGAATTGGCGCCATTCTGACTAACAGACCGACACCCCAACAAACCTAGCAATTGCGCCTTCCTTTTCGAAAGCTATTCATTGAAGGAATGAGTAGTAAAAAACAGCAAAAAAGCTTTTTGCCAAAAAAAAATAATAATAAGATCATGCATCTGTGTTTTGTCATTAACCAGCATGATACGATTTAAAATTATTCGCAAAGCATGGAATTTGATTAAAGAATGACGAAGATCTCACGTAGCGATTGAAACAAACATTCTATAGAGAAGTAATAAATTTGATTGAAAATAAGTGTTTTTATCTTTGAATATTGAACTATTTCACATAGAAGGTTGCTTTAACCGTTACGGCTTAAATGCCCTCACATGTTTCTCTTTTAATCGAACACTTAAAATTCAAAACCAAAACCAGTTGAACCGAGTCCGTTCTTAAGTGTAATTTTTCGAACGTAGACAAAATGTATTTTTTTTTTCAGCAGAAAGCAGAGGAGTAGAAAATAATTTCTTGCTAATGAAGTAGATAATACTTTTAATGCTTTATATCGTATTCGCGCGAATAAAAAATTAAAGGTTTACTGAGTGAAACTCGTAGTTTTAATCGGGCGTAGTGTTTTTTCATCTGTACAAAAGGTCGAACACTGCTATTAGAAACATCTACATTTTAGCATACAAAAAAAAATGTTTTTTTGCACAAAAAGGATTTCTTTAGGTAAATCTAATACTTTTTTATGCTTACATTATGTTGAGTGGTCTGGATGTAGTCAAAGAACACAGTTCGATTAACAATCAACTTATCCGAATGAAAACTGTAGCCTGCATAAAGGAGTCGAAACACCAAGTAGCATTCCCACTGCATTTTATTAGGTGTGTATGTTATGAGCACATGTAATGCGTAATACTAATATAAATTTGATATTATGTCGGACAGCCCAAGCTTGCCCGAAGTTCAGATAGTTTATAGCCGAACGCTCTACCGAAAAAAACTTATCAATTAAACCGAACAACTAAGTCCAGTGCTGTTAAGCTTTATTAAAATATGAACACACACAAAGGCTATTTTTTTTTTTTTTTTTTTTTTTTTTTTTTGCCGAAAGCGACGTAAAAAATGGAAAACTGCATTAGAACTTTGCTTTAAAAATTGCATAATAACTACAGGCAGCATCAAGGTTTTGAAACAGCAAGAGGCGATTTCGAAAACTTGAATTTTCGACCGTAAGTCTTTTTTTCGTCATTGGACAGCCTGATAAGTTTTAAAATGAGAGGGGATTAATATATAAGATAAGATATTAAAGAAAAATGTTTTTATTTTTGAAAATTTTTACAATTTGTTATCGCAGGCTGCTTAAACTGTTATAACTTAGATGACAGCACGTGTTCATCATTTAACAGCACGGTTAAAATACAAAATAAATTGAACTATGCTCTTTTTTAAGCGTAGCTTTTCGAATGTAGTAAAAATGTGATAAGCTATTTGTTTTTTAGCAAAAAGAAAAAAAATATATATATTTTACCCTTCAAATTGAGGTAGTATTTTATTTATTTGTACAAAGAGTCAAAAACTCATTAGAAGAATATATATTTCAATATACGATTTATTATTTTTTTTCTGAACAAAAAACAATTCTATTGTAGTCTGAAATCTTAAACCTGTTACTTATATTTTCGCTTACATTATGCTTTAATTTTCTTTCCAGAGCCAAAGCTTCAAAAAAAAAAAAAAAAACGTGCAATTTCGAAGTAATTTAGCACAAAATCACTGAATGTTTTCATATCAGCAAGGAGCATTTCCTTCTCATTTATTCTATTCCCTCATAGTTGTTATTCATTTAATTCAGTGTTCATGTAATGCGCGATATTTCTCTAATTTTTTTGTTGCAGATTGTCCGGACGTGGGCCCGAACACGTAATCTCCTGGTTACGAAGAGAACGCTCTGCCGATCAAGCTACTCAGCTCTGTCGGTCATAGCGCAAATTAAAGTTATAAGTTTGACCGAAAACCTTATTCTGGCTCTTTAAAACAGGTTTTTCGGCTAAAAGAAACAATTTTTAGACTTTTGGTCTATTTTTCGTCAGTAGCCAGCACCATAAGCTATAAAATTAGCCGTAAATCAAAGAAATCGATCAAGAATTGAGGGAAATTTGGCGTAGAAACCAAAAACAGGCTACAGAAATAATATATAAGGATGAAAAGTATATACTTATGTTTCTGTCAAAATAAAAACCCATGATGAAATAAACAAAAACCTTTGAGCCGAGAACAGGAAATAAAGAACTTTATTGTAGCACAAAATATTTACTGGATATCTTTACATCCACAAATCTCAATGTTGCATTGAAAAATGGGTAGTTGAAACCCCGTATCACGTGTCTGCAGTAATCTGTATATTTGTGCTACAAAACCTTGGTTATTTACAGTTAAATAACCCTTATTATAGCAAAATATCACACAACATCATTATATCCTTACAACAGCATGAATAATAGCACACTCACCTGTGTTTGAGAATTGTTATGAATAAAAAATAGAAATTATCATATTTTTTGAACAATTTACATGTAATCCATTTTGCAAAAGTATATTTTTGCACACATAAATTAAAAATGCTTAATGATGTTAAGTATAAATACCTTCGTGTATAAAAGGTAAAATAAGAAATAACAACGTCAAATAGCACAAGTTGCAGAATACTGCCGACACGCGTTTCGGCGTTAGAAGGAACGTCTTTTTCAATGCAAAAGAAATCAGCTTATGGATGTTGTCGCCTCATTAGGCAGCTAATCACCGTGCTTTTAAAAATTTGAATATCAAAAAAATTTGGGGTCAGCCCTCGCACACAGCATTTTATCCTAACGGCATCAAAGACAGCCCAAAATCCGTTTTTGAAATTTAAATTTCAAAAGCTTTCGGAGGAGGACTTCCGAAGCTCCCTCCCGTTTTCACTAAAGCTACCACAAAGATCTTAAAATTACGCTGTTGGAAATTTCCGATGGGAGTTCAAGACTAAAAACTGATATCAGTTACAGAAAAAGATTTCTTGAAGATGTTGAAGCTCCAAACCCCAATCCACTCATTCTTCCATCGTTAAAAACTCAAGTCCCTGTTTAAAAGGTCAAAACATTTTTGGGCCTCAAATTCTCAAAAAAATCTGGAGAAGTTTCATTTGTGTCTTCAATTTTGATGTTGTTAGATCCGCTAGGGTATCCTCCGACTAACGTAAGTAAAGATAGCTTCAACTGTTAAAAAATTGGCAGTACCTAAGAGCCCCTGAACCTCCCTCCATTTCCAAACTCACTATGTTAAAATTCCGCTTTTGGAAAATTCTGCCGAAGAATCCCTAAACTCTCTTTTCCTAAGCCTAAAATTGACTTTTTCGAAAAAAAATCCCATACTTCGTTCCTCTCTGGTTACAAAACGTGGCCTAAAATTGCGTTTAAGACTTATATATTGAAAAATTTCCGGAGGAGAGCAGCCCCCCTTACTCCATCCAAAAGAATCTAAAACTGCGCATTAAAGACATCAATTTCCAAAATTTTCCAAAAGAGGTAACCGACATCTCCTTCCGCAAAGTTAGCAATAATTGCTTAGGTTTTTCACGTCAATTTTTAAACTTTGTCCGGGGTAGATTGCTCAATCGTGACTTTCGATACCTGATCCCTCTGCTGTAACTAAACAAGGATTAAAATTGAACATTAAGAATTTATCAATATTAAACTTATGTTACACGATTGATAAATTCACCCGTTTTCCCTTTTTAGCCTACTTTCCCAGTAAAAGTCAGAAAAAGAAGAAAAAAGCATGAAAGAAGGCTTAATGCATCTTAAAAATATCGTGAAAAACAAAAAAAAGTCAAAAATAAATAAAATAATTAAATAAATATTGAAAAATTAAAAATTGGAAAGTAGGGTATTGAGATGGGGAAAAATGTCTGTCGGTCTGTCTGTCTGTCGGTCTGTCTGTCTGTCGGTCCGTCTGTCTGTCTGTCTGTCGGTCTGTCTGTCTGTCTGTCTGTCGGTCTGTCTGTCTGTCCCCCCCTAATAACTTTTGAATGAATAGTCCGATTCGAACAAACTTTTTTTTGTTCGAAAGATCTCGGCAAGGACACCTCATTCCCATACATCACTTTTTGATTTGAACTATTTTTTGTTCAATTTTGAACAGTTCAAAAAAACTTAACATTAGCGCCTACGGGGAAATTCAAAGCAATTCCGAACTGTGAGGCGAATTTGCTTCAAACAAGCTTTGTCGGAAAAAGTTTTTGATGAAAAACTTGTATATAAAATATCTTTTTGATTTGAACAATTTTCCGTTTAATTTTGAACAGTTCAAATCCCTTAACAATAGTGCCTACGGGGAAACTGAAAGTCAATGAAGATTCCCTACTTGAAGGCGGATTTACTTCAAACAAATTTTGTTGGAAATAACTCTTGACGTCAAACTCCAGACTTCGACTCCGAGAATTTAGGGGCACTTGACTCCGACTCCGACTCCTGTGCCCGACAATGAATCGGACTCCGACTCCCCGACTTTGACTCTGACTTCGTAGTTTTGGCAAAAATTTATACACGGTGGACAAATGACTGACTCCGATTCTTAAATATTCGACTCCGACTCCTTTATCTCAAAATGAGATTGACTCCGACTCCGCAGCTATGGTTGTAACTGTGAAATAATTATTGTTGATATGACTTGTTTTTATTTTTACGCTAAAGTTTCAATTTAGGTACTCAGTTTTTGGCAAATAAACTCGAAGTCATTTATGTTTCTACATAAAGATATGCGCAGACGATTTTTTTTTTGACAAAGAAAATTATTTTTTTAAGTTGACATTTTATTGTTTTTTTTTTTTTTTGTTTTGGTAAGTGCATTAATTCATTTAAAAAAAATGTTTTTTGGCAACAGGGGAAAAGAAACGATTTTTTTTTTGATATGATGTATTTATTTTAATGAGCTGATTAATTTTAATTATTATTTTCTCGTTTTGAAAGCTGTTAAAGATTTTTTTTTAATGGAAAAAAGTGTATTAGCTGCTTTGTTTAAAAGTTGCTGCTTTTTTTTTTTTTTTTTTTTTTTTTTACGCATAAAATTTTTTTAGATGAGTGGGGTTATTTTATTCCTAGAAATCAGCTTAAAGTATTTTTAAAATATGTTTGAAAAAATTTGCGATTTTAGCTATTTTTGAGAATATTGATCAGGTACTAGAAAGTAGTATGAGTATACGGGAAAGTAGGCTCATCTAGTTCTAGACAGAACTTCTTGTTTAAATTAAAACTTCACACATAAAATTCAAAAAAAAAAAAAAAAAAAAAAAAGAGTAGAAGCAGCAGTGTTTTAAGTTTTCAGAAAAATCCGATCTGGCTACTGCGCAAAAATAAAATGTACTCTCCACTACTCTCCATTAACTAGAAGTTCTAGGACTCAAATTGCTGAAAACAGCATGGCAAATACAATTATATTTAAATGATATATTTATAACTAAAATTCTGCAATAAATAAAACTAGACATTTAGTTGCATATGAGTGTTGAAAGTCTAGAAAATGGATTGGGATAAAAGGTTTATAATATAAATATAGGAGATTCTTGTTGCAATTCAGTTTTCTTTTTTAGTTTGTTCGAATTTCCTTTTCTTTCTTTTTTTTTTTTTTTTTTTTTGTCTCGAACAGCAGAAACCAACGCTACGACCTTGGTTCGGACTTAACTAAACTTTAGTACTAAACTAGATTATTTCAACAGTAGTAACAAGATAACTTAACTTCCCCTTGAATCTCAAGGGCCAACTTAAAAAAAAAGGAATAAACAATGATCATAACATTATTTTTTACTAAAAAAAAAAAAATCATTTTATACAGTCGAACTTGCTTATAACAAGCGTAAAGGGACCGCGATATTTGCTCGTTATAACCGAGTTCTCGTAAAAAACGAGTTCATGAAAAAAATCATAAAAATCCATTATAGTTACTTTGCTTTGAACTGTCTAAATGTATACACAACTTATGTATAATTCTAAAATGTTTCATTACTCCACAAATCAAAGAGAAGTGCTGTCATTTCCTGTTCTTAGGATCGATGATTTGTCACTAACTTTGGTTGACTTTCGAATGTTTAAGAAAATTTACCGAAAAAATGGTTAGCTAAAATTTTATGAATCACAAAACTATTGCTCGGTTTAAGCGGGGTTTGCTCGTTAAGGTGAGCAATGAGCTCATAGAGTTAACATTGTACCAACCAAATATTTCAGATTTCCTCGCTAAATCCGGCTTCTAGTTAAATCAAAGCTCGTAATTAGCGAGTTCGACTGTATTTCATTTGGTTCAAAAGTTGAAACATAGTAAATATTTTTGTTGCTTATTTTTTAACCACGATTATTATTATTATTATTGTTATTATTATTATTATTTTGAAGCATATGGAATCACGTTTTAAAGCAACATGTTCTGCTTGTTTAAAATTTTTGAATGTGTTTGAAAATTAATACATTTCTTGACTTTAATATAATTTAAAATAACAATAATAATAATGTAAAATGGAAGGATAAAATAGATAAAGGCACGTGTTCTGTTATTGCCTGTTTGAATAAGCACTGTAAAAAAAGTTCCGAAACGTTATATAGTATTTCCGTGTCACATTTCGGGATTTCAATGGCTTTTATCCACTTCCTGGAAAAATCATGTATCACTGTCAAAAAGCTTTCTGAATTGCTACAAGTTGCACGAATGCTGACTTCTCACTGGTGTGAAAAATATTTTTAGCTCCCAGTTTAAAAATTAGCTGAGCGGATTTATAAAGCGTATCGGCATCAGTTCAATTACGGTCTGTCTATGCTGATTAAGCTCCTAAAGGGAGCGAATAAATATGGACTACATTGCTTTGCGAGAATTGCAGGCGAGTAAAATTCTCGTTACTTACTTGCAATTCTGGCTTAGTTTTGGTCACGTTTGCTGCTGCTTATGGAACTTTCTTAGTAAATCAGGAGGGAGCCAAACTGTTATATTACACCTACCTATGTTTACTCTAAAGTTCCGGAAACACGCCTAGCTATTAACGGGAAGATATAGCTCCACCCATTCCGATGACATATGTCCACTGCTGAATTAGTCGCTTGTTAAAAACGAAAGTTGAGAGGCTTATTTGCTGAAAGCAGCTGGCAATAATCTTAAAGCTTCAAAAAGGCTCTGCAAGATTGTTCACTTTTTTTCTCCAAAAGAACACAAATCGAAGCAAACCAGTCAAACTAAAGCATAAGCATAGCAAAATAAGGCGTGACCCTCTGAACTTTTAAATTCTTGTTAACATTCTTCTGTTTTACATTCTTGCAATAACTTTGGAAGTTTTTGTTCTGTTGTCAAAAATGCGCAAAACAAAAAACTACATCACATACAACTGGTTCTCTGTTTAACGACTTTCTCTATTTGGAGCAGATTTTTCATGGCCCCGGATGCTCCACTATAGTTTAAGAAGCATTTTATTTCAGGGACGCATTCTACTTAAAAACGAGTTTTTGTCTTGAAAATTGAAAAATTGAGAACCAACTGTATGTTGTTCTTTTTTATTTTTTAATGAAAAATTTGAAGTTTAAAAAACAAGAAAGATTCAATTTCTTACTTCTACGTTTTTTGTCCATTTTCTTGGCACGTTTGGCAGCTCGTCGAGCTTTTTCTTCTAATTCTTGTTCCTTTCTACACCGATGAAAATTTTCTACAACAACACCGACGAACATGTTGAGAACAAAGAAAGCGACAAGGAGCAGGAAAGAAATGAAGTAAAGGAGTCTCCATTCGTTGTAATTTTCGATTGGCTAAAAAAGAACAAAAACAAAAATGGATCCAAATGTTGTTACTTGTGGAGTTTAAGATTCATTGTTACTGAAGTGAGTTTGTTAATTAAAAATACTCTGAGGCAAGTAAAAATAAAATTATAGTATTCGAAACGTACGTTAAATTTTGGTATGCACTTTTAAGCGACAACTATCGAACTCCGCACATCGCATCTATACCTAGCCATTCCCACTACAGTATTACCGAATATATCTAACAGTGGTTTCCAGTAATAAATATGTAATGTTTTTACACTGAGGAAGTGTAATCCTTGATAACAAACGCATTTCTGAAAATGTTCAACGTCGAGTGAATTGAAATGAACATTGTCTAAGAAGATTCTGTGTGAATATGTAATTCAGTCGAACTCACTTATAACAAGCGCGGAGTGTCCGCATTGCTCTTTATATCCGAATGTTCATTAAAAAAAAAGAAAAAAAATAAAAAAAAACTTGATTCGTGGGGTTAAAAATCATAAAAATTCGAACACACACTTGGTTTGTTTATATTTTTACTTTTGCACAGTACCAAAGAAGTTAGTTCATTTGCTTAAATTGTTTCATTAACTCTTTCTTTTGTTATTAATATTCAGTGACTAATGGCTAGAAGAAAAACTTAATTTGTACTCCCGAGCTTACTTCGAAAAGATAGCGAGGCGAGTTTTAGCTGACTTGTGATCGCTAAAGAAATTTTTACAAGTTTATCTGTGCGAAAAAGGAGGAAGTCAATAGAAATTTTATGAATCACAAAATTTTTGCTCGTTATATCCGGGGTTTCCTCAATAAAAGTGAATTATGCTCCAATATGGCGATCATTGTAGTACCAAAAAATCAAGCATTTCTGATTTCCTCTTTAAACCAGGGTTTTCGTTAAAACATAAATCGTTATAAGTAGGTTCGCCTGTAGCACTGTAATCTATTAAATATGCAGTGTGGGATATCGTCTTATGCCTTAAAGAGTAAAAATTTTTGTTTACTACAGGAAGCAACTCCAAAGAGTTAAAACTATATCTTGGTGATTAGGGTACAGTAATAAAATTCGGAAACGTCATTGATTCTTTCCGGGCGCCGTTCCGGAATTTCAGAGGTTTACATCAGCTTTCTGTGAAAAACAAGTGTTTTTGCAAAAAAAATTTATGAATCGCTGCAAAGTTTCATGAATACTTATTTCCCAGGGTTGTGAAAGCATTATCAGCTACCAGTGTAAATATATTTTCAGCTTCTTTATTAGGTGTTTCGCCTTCATCTCAATTGCGGTCCTTACAGTTCGGCTAAGTCCCAGCTAAGCACGAAAAATAGTCTCTGAATTCTGTAACAAGGCAGGAGTTGCAAACAATTGTAAGTTGTTCGATATTTGCTTGCTGTTCCGCCTCAGCTTCGGACATTTGCTTCTGGAGCATTTCCAGTTTTTAAAAGAATAGTGTCAAGCTATTGCTTAAACATATGCAAGTTTTCGATGAATAAGTTTCCGGAAACATGCGAGATTTTAATAGGAAGATTTCTGAATTCTTCAGTAAGATTCCAGGTTAATTTCAAGAAGGTTACCAACTTTCATCGGGAAATTTTTCTGTTTATTGCCAGATATGTAACTAACAGAAATTAGGAGCATTGGCTGCCAATTCATTTGCAGGAGAGTTTCGGCACTTTTGTACAACGAATATGAATGCATATCGATGGAACATTGACGTAACTGCAAAATTAATTGAAAATGAGTTATTGTTGTCACTGGGTCCAAAGGTGGTCACTCCATACGAAGGAACACTGACAGATTTCCTTTTCAACTTTTAGCCACCAGGGCAATAACTCAACTATGTTTCAGGTTGTTTCATATATGCTGCCGCGCTAAGCGCAAAAGTCGTGTCTCCAACCGAGACCTCAGAAATTGCCGTTTAAGTTTTGCGCCTTCATGCACTTGATTCAGATGCAACTATTTCAGACTTTTTAAAAAATATTTCCCATCAGCATATGACTATAAAACATTGTATTTAGTTGCAATATGCGACAAAGAACCACCTGGTGACTGAAACTCAATTTTGATAAAAAGTGCAGATATGATTTTTGTGCTTAGCACAGCAGTATATTTAGTTCGATAGTAAAATTACACTTTTTGTATTTGCGTCAGTGTTCCACTGGAACAGCGATATCAAGTCTGAAGATGGAATCTGTTCATTCTTTCCTTGTTGTCACAAAATCGACAGAAAGAGTCCCGAAACATGAAGAACTTCCGTTGGGAAGCTTTCTGAATTCTTCAGAAAGATTACAGGTTAATTTCAGGACGATTACTGACCTTTAGCGGGATATTTTCCAGTTTTTTTTCTAAATATGTTACTGGCCGAAATTAGGCACATTAGCTACCCATCTTTTAAAAGGAACGTTTCGGGATTTTTTTTACAGCTTAGGGTAAGATACGCAAACAGTTTCGATGTATTTCCTGATATTTCATTACACCAACTTTCTCCCCCCCCCCCCTTTTTTTAATATGATTTATTTCATTTGCTTATTTTTGTTACTATTTCAGTTTTGACCATTTTGGGTAGAAAACTTCCTTTTGAGCGAGTAGAACAAAATTAAGTAGAACAGATTCGTTTAGCAATTAAAGAGAAGTGCTTATCATACTGCTGGACCGTTAACCCCATAGTGTAGTCAGTACAAAGCGTTGTGTTATGATTTGTGGACTTTTGAACTGTAGAATATAGGAGAAATAATAGTTGGATTCATTATAGCACATTGAATGTTTATTAAATAAAATTGTACATACACAATTCTAACCTAAGTTTAGATATTTAGTCAGGAGTTAAACATTAATACTCAAAACGTTAAGGATTTCAAAAATTAAATACATCATAATTCTGCTCTCCAAAGAAATTAAATTTTAATCTACTGGTTTAAATTAAGTAGTGGGAAGTGGGAGCTAGTATAGTACGTACCAAGATTTTGGTCCTTTCTCCATTAAGTAATCCAAAAGCACTCGCGGGAGCGCGTTTCTAATATAACTCCGGACAAAACGTCTCGGAGAAACACAGAGCTCGGGAAAGCTCTTCTGCCCTCAAAACTCTATCTTCTCTTCTCTCGAAAAATCTCAACTCCCCGTTTTATACCGGGAGATGCAGCTCCCTGATCGGGACACATTCTCTGAGGATCATAGTTCAAACATCTGGAGATCCAGCTTCCAGGAAAACCCTATGCTTTATGGGATACGGAGTGTCGCAAAGTGTCGGAATGGAATTTTGTTATTCCCAAGTCTTCTATTTTATGGGCTCGAAAATGTCAGAACTTCAGAAGTTATATCCTGCAGCTGTGACTCGGGGACGGGAAAATGTTTGAAATCTCCGAAAGAAGCTAACCCCTTTTGACCCAATGCGGGTGTCACAGAAAATTCCAAGTGTCGCTTACTCAAAACAAGCGGAGGGAAACTTTCCCGCCAAAATGTATTTACTTCTAACTCTCTATTTTATGAGATGCAACTGTTAGCAGAATGGGGGAGGATGTCCCTTTTCAGGCATGTGGAGCAGAAGGTCAAAATCGGGCCCCACAATACCCTTGAATTTCCAGAAACTATGAAAAACAGACTTCGCACAACAACTCAATTCATAGAGTAAGAACATGGCTTTATTTTGCTTACTTCTTTAACTTTTTTCTATTTTTTAGATCAATGGCATGGTTTTTTGCAGGGCTTCCAGAAAGAAGCATTGTTATTTGAGCATAAGGTTTTACATGTGCAATAATGATATTGGTTAACTTATAAAAATGTTTATATAAACGTATAATATAAAAGAAGGATGGTAAGAAGTATACCTGTTGATCAACACCAACTGCATCAAGTCCTGTATACATTATATTGACCCAACCGTCCTTTGATGACAGTACAAAGAGTGACATCAGAGCCTAAAAGTTTAAGCGAAACACAAAAGGAACTTAGACATGCTATTTTGTTAAATTAGACAGGAAAAATGTAATTAAATTATTTTAATTGGTTTTCCAGCTAATTTCACTTCATGATACTATATATCCTAAAAAGTGATGTTTGTTAGAAAAATAAAGCAGTTTAATTTAAACAGTAGAACTATTTGTCTTCGGTTGCTCTTTAAATTTTACATTTAAGAAGAAAGAGTAAAATGTAGAAGGTAATGTATTACAAATACAGTGTGCACTGAAGTGAATCAGTTCTTCTTGAAAGGGCAAGTCAACTTATTGCGTATAAAATGAGGAAACGACTTGCGCCCTTTTGACAAAAAACGATTCGACTACACTAGCTGTTTTCAATATTTACAGCAAAAAAAAAAAGTTAAAAAAAAAAAAAGAACAAATAAACATTTTTTGGAGAAAATTCATGAAACAAAAGAGCTCCTGATTTCATCTCAAAATATTTCCAGTAGATGGCGCTGTAGATAGCAAGTCCAAATATCACAGGAAACAATTGAAATTACCACACAATTTTTGAATAGTTTTAACAAATAAAGTAACATTATAATATTTTCATAATACCCACTGTCGGTTCAAAATGTTATTCATTAAAAAGTTCGAAAAATTGTGATTTTTAGTTGATTTTTCAGATTTATGAGCTTACTGTCTTCAGCGCCATCTATTGAAAAAAGTCTGAACTTAAATAAGGAATTTTGGAAGGAATAAAACTTATGCCACTTCATGTGAATGTTCTGCAAGAATAGTGTTTACCATAAACCGTTTTCCCGTTACAAATTTTGGAAAACCTTTGGTCTATTTTAACAAACCCTGAATAATTAAATGTTTCTCGGAGTATTCATCATTTGGATCATGTCGGAATCTTCTTTGACCATTTTAAATAAATTATGTGAAAGTTCAATACACTTACTGAGTTTAATATGAAGCAAGTGGGACGGCAAATACACCAAAATAATTAAGACTTAAATAATATGGAAAAGTTTGTGCCTTTATAAAATTATACATCGTATATTTCATACTTAAAGAAGCACAGAAAACTATTCCCTGAAGTAGAAATTCAAACGTAATATTTTCATGCCACATTGTATACTATCATAAATTTTAAAACTTAAAGTGAAACCCAAGTGCTGCGAAATTGCAAATGTATGCAAATGTATTTGCTACTTTTCTAAAAGCAATGACTATCGACAAACAGTTTTTGTATAGAAATTATAAAAAACTGAAGGACTTCTGCAAGAAGTGTTATTTCATCTTACATAGTAGCTTCACTATACGCGGATGATGAGGGGGAGGGGGGGTGGCGGTCTGCCCGATAACATCTTATAACATAATGAAGTTTATAAAAATTGCGAATATATTAATTTTGAAAATTTTCTCTCTTACATTTCAAAATGTATTTAATCTCTCGAATTTCAAAGAAAAAAGTGCGCAATATAGAGTAGAGAGAGTGGTTATATAAGCGTCTAAGGCAAATTTTGCTTAAAATGTATTCATAAGTTATATTTGTCTTTTAATTTAAACTTTAGTTACACCACAAGAATAAAAATGAATTGTTTCTGAAAATTCTGCAAAATTCCTGTTTACAAAACACATTTAATGTTTTTTTTTTTTTGGCTGGGAGGGGGGGGGGGGAGACACACCACAAATTACCACCTCGGAGAAGGGCCACAGTTGAAAAATGACTTTAAACATTTGTTGAAAAACTTTCTACTGCGTAGCTCTTTTCTGCATCTTACGATTCTATAACTTCCGATTATATACTCACTTGTCCTAAGTTGTCAAAATTGTACTTTCTGTTCTGCCAAACATTCCTGGGATCTTGGAGACACTCAGATTTGTTCCGAACCCGGGAAGCTGTGGGACCCTCGCAGTAGTACATGCTTCCTTTGAAGAGCTGGAAAAAAAAGTATCGTAAGTTTTTGTTGCCTCAAAGAGAATACAGTGACTTTTAAAATCTCCCTCTGTGGTAATCTAGTGAGAAACTGAATTTCTCGTCGATTTCCGAGATTAATTTATTTTAGCCACGTTCTACGCACAACGGTAGTTTTTACCAAATTGTTCTGGCTACGTCCTAGTAATAAAGTCACACAACGACAAAGATATTAGAATTTTTTCAAAAATTTTATTATTATTATTATTTATTTATTTTTGTTGTTGTAGGGAGGGGGTTGTTGGGGGTTGCTGTAGCAGGAAAGAATTGTGAGCATTATAAAATAAAACTCTCCAAACAACTATCGACTCATTTCGATAAAAATATGCTATCATGTTCGGCGCCCCCTTTTTGGAAACAAACTACACCGTAAAAAAATGCCGAAACTTTACTGGTTATTTCCGTGGAACGTTTCGGAATTTTCACCTATTTCCCTGCAAAATCGAGTATCTTCGCAAAAAAGTTTCCTAAATTGCTAAAAAATACACGAATGCAGACTTTTCATTGGTGTGAAAAATGTTTTTTGCTACCAGTTTAAAGGTTGACTGAGCGTGTTAATTAATTGTATCGGCTTTAGTTTAAGTACGGCTCGTCTGGAATTGACTAAGCTCCCAATGGGAGCAAATAAGTCATGGCTGCAGGAATTGCAGGCAAGGAGTATGTTTGGTTCTTGCTTGCAATTATTCCTGTAGCTGTGGCCATGGTTGCGTCAACGCTTCTGGAGGTTCATTGGTAAGCTAGGAAAGTTCTAATCGAATACCTGAAACCTATTCAATTTTTGTAGAAAGTTCACGACTGACTTTAACAGGGGAGATTTCCCAGTATTTCAGGAAGGTTACTCACTTTTATCGGAAAACGTTCGTGGTTTTTGTAAGATACGTTATTGGTTGAAATTGGACACATCAGCTGCCTATTATTTTCCAGGAACGTCTCTGAATCGTTTTTACAGTGTATGTTTAGGAATATTGTAGTACGTTTTTTTGATGTAGGTTTAGTAAAAATTATTAATTATCTAGCATTTTTAGAAGTAAGTAAAATCGTGCCAAGCAGTATTTCTGATTTCGTCGTTAAATCAGGACTTGTTGTTAGCGAGATCGACAATATTAACATTTTTGAAATGAATGAATTGACTTACTTGCACCCCTAAAATGCCGAAGATGATGAAAAATGTACAACAGATGAGGACAATGTTTCCGATGGGGCGAAGTGATGATAACAATGTCTGTACTACAAGTTTCAGACCAGGAGCTCTGTTGATTACCCTGTAAAAATATATAAATTAGCATATAAAAATGACTTTTTGTTACCTTATATTCTCAAAATATACCATTTGTTTTTGACTCTTATCTTCTAAAATTTAAACAATGAATGTTTTTACCTGATTATAAAGATGCACAGTAGGGGAGATCAGGTCCAGTTGGTACAGGGTTTAAACTGATACAAGGGCTCGAATTTTAGAATGTGTATATGCCCAAAGAGGGGATTTTATGAAGAAGCAACCAACTTACATATTTATTCGACATACGTAAGTGTATCTTTTTTTTCTTGTTTTCTGTGTAAGAGTTATTCGTAAAATAGTGTTTTTTCCGTGAACAAAGGTAAATTTTTACTTCTAGCTTTCAACTGTAATAATAGGTTTAAGTAATTATATCAGATTAAGCAAGATACTACTGTGGTTCTTGAATAGGAAGCATGATTTTACATAACAGAAACTGCTTATATTCAAATGCTGTTTTTTTCACGATTTTTGAATAAACATGTTTGATTCAAGTTCGCGCTTGGGTCAAGTTGATACCGTGTAATAATTTAACCCACAAATTAAAAAAAAAATTTCATGTTCCAAAAAATTCTTAAAAATGCCCCCCCCCCCCCCCCCAAAAAAAAAGAAAAAAAAAACCTCAAATGAAGGGCCTAATGAAATATTTGAAAGAGCGTAATTTAAAAAAGATGGTCATACTTGTGATTGTATGAACTGTAGAGTACATTTACGTTTTTTAACTATCTCGAATTAATACTTCAAACATCTTGAGAAAATTTTCTTTAAAAATAACTCGTAAAAGCTTCATTTCTTTTCTTATTACGTCAGCATAACAGTTTATTCATTAGGGTATCAACTTGACCCACGTTGACACACTTCAAAAATTTTTTAAAGATATTTTAATATGAAGAAAAATTATTTCCACAAAGGTTTTGAGATGATTATTTGATGAAAAAAATATAATAGCATTACATGGAATTTTATTTTGGTTTGTAGCATTCATGATAAAAATTAGAAAAATCAAAATGCAAAATGTATCAACTGTACCCATTATCCCCAATGTTAAATTAGATCTAATTCGTACTCTCTTTCTTAAATTCAGGTTTTTCTTACAAAGTATATTTATATAATATTTATATGAGTGATTAAGATAAATATTTTTTTAAGAAAATGGCACTGCGAAGCAAATTGCGACGATCAGGGATACTTCTATCTCCATGAAAAATGTACTGAGCGCAACTGATGCTCTTAAAAATAAGAAATAAGTTTAATAATATATTTTTGCACGTTGATGGGCTGCTTTTTTGTCGCAGTTTCAATTCAGTTCATTTTGATCCATGCAATCCATTTCTAACGTTCGTCAATTTTAATGCTGTGAGAAACTGCATTTCAATTTTTATTAATAACTTTTTTCTGTATCGTAAAAAATAATCCTAAAACATAATAGGAATCTGAAATTTTCTCAACTTTTCAAGATTAAAAATATAATTTGTAGTGTTGTTGGAATGTTAGGTGAAAAAGTTTAAATTTCTTCTGTAGGGCGCTAATGATGAAATTTTTTGATTTGCTAAAAAGTGCCCTTCAAAAAGTAGAATTAAAAGTTATTATTTTGTCAAGTTCTTCGCCAAGAGCTCATATATCAAAATTTGTCGCAAATTTGTCTTTAAAATCAGTTATGTGATTCAGGGGTGCTCACTCCCCTAAGACCAAGGGCGCACCCCCTACATATCGCGAAGATCCCCCCCCAAAAGCAAGAGCCCTCCAAAAAAGTGAAAATACCCCTCAAAACACCCCCCCCCCCAAAATTTGGCGCAGTCTGCGCCAAATTCCCCCCCCCCCCCCCCAAATGAACTGTTCAAGATTGAGGTAAGAATATATCAAAACAAAAAATAAATATGGGAATGAGATGTCATAGTCGAGGTCTTTCGAGGGGGGAAAAAAACAATATTTGCTCGAATCTGACTGTTCCCTCAAAAGTTATTAGACAGACAGAACGATGGACTGACAGACACATTTTCCAATATCGGAACCCAACTTTCAAATTCTTCAATTCAACTTGATTTGTTTTTCAATAATCTTTTAACTATTTTTCGACTTTTAACGGTAGTTTTGCAACAGATTAAGTTTACTTTATGAATTTCTTTGTTTTTTAGAAAATTTGAACGGATAAAAGGCTTAAAAAGCATATTTTCACTTAAAGCTAGCATATTACGTGAAATATTACGCCACAAAGCTGTCTTATCGTTCAATAAATAACTAGTTCTCATTGTTTCTGCTTTTAAAGAGGAACATTCCTTTTAAAGATTTCTCCAAATCCTTTATTCTCTCTACAGTACCTATTTACTTTCAGAAACTTCAGCGCAGTTCAGCTTTGCCTTGCTAAAGATGAATAATTACAACATGAATAATTAATCTTTCTAATTATCAAGCACCGTGAATACATTTATCATGTGTGAAAAGTGTAGCCGAAAGTTTCCCGTCATGGGGAAAGTTGTCACTCGTAAGGGAAACGTTCTGTTCAAAATCTCTCAATTCTTTGAGGTAAATGAGTCGCGAGAGAATGTAAAAGGTTCCAATAGAGTCTCATTAGAATCCCTGGGGAATTTTCGAAAGTAGTATTCGAACTAAAATCTCGGGAGAAGAATTACTACTCGAGATAAATTCTATGTCAAACGATTCAAGATAATGGTTTGGAAGTGTGTCAAGTACATTTTTATAATTTTTTTTAAAGTTCTTTTTTTTAAATCTTTTAAATATCTTAAATTATAATATTGTTGAAATTAAGGTTGTAATTTTTTTCAGAACCCAGTATCCAACATTTTTAGCAGCAAATATTTGATCAATTCTAAAAATTTGTTTGATGTTCAAAACAGTTTAAAAAAATCTCAACCGTCGAATGCTATTTTAAATTTTAAGTGAAATAATAGGCGCTCAGATTAGCGGAATGTCTTTGATTCTGAACTTCAAGCGCTTTTACGATGGTTTATATTATGTTTGATGCGGGATAAATGCTGATTTGGTTTCCGATGAAAACAAAGCATTATTTCAAAAAAAAAAAAAAAAAAATCTAGCATTTCCTATTGTTAGCACGGTATCCAAACGGCGTTTCTTCAAATGTCCCAAAATCTCAAAAACCTATAGATACTGCGATAAATTTTTTCTCGATCTTATGCATTTTTGAAAATGAAATTGCGCTTAAGTGTTTATTTACTAGTCGTTACAGTACTACTTAGCTCTAAAAATTTGCGGTTTTTTTTAGCGACTGAAATGTTGGCATTTAATTGTTTTATTAATTAATAAGATATCTTTCACATTTTTGTAAATTTTGTTTTTGATTCAGAAGATAAAGAATGTTAGACTGACTGTTTTCAAAAAAATTTAACAGGAAAACGGTTAATGATAAAAAAAAATAACTCCCACAGAAAATTCATATTGTGGACTGTAAGTTTTTTTTCTACCCCGAGTTGCAAATTTTAGTTCAAAAATGTTCCAATAGATGGCGCTTAAGATAGTAAGCCTTTTAAATCAAGGAAGGATAGAAAATTACATCACACTTTTCAAAAAAATGTTTTTAATGAACAAAATGACATAACTTTTTTTCAATTTTTCAAAATTTGTCTACAATCACAAGTCGCAATCGGAGAAAAATTCGGTGAATTTAAATTATTCCTTTTTGATTTACGTACTTACGATCTGAAGCGCCATCTGTTGAAAAAATTTTAAACTATAATTTAGAGCTCATGGAAGGAAAAATTTACGGCCCATCACATGACTTTTCTGCAAGAATTTGAACTTTATCATTAACTGTTCTCCTGTTATAAATTTTTGGAAATAGACAGTCTATTTCAGGACACTCTGTCTGTAATGTACAGCATGCAGTACAAGCGAAACACGAATATTTTGCCCCCGTTTACCCGAAATGTATAAGCGCAGATGAAGATGAATCATACATTATATGAATATCAAATCTGTATTTTTAAAATCAGATAATACTTCGTTATCATTTCCGGAGAGTATAAAACAAGCTTTTATATTTTATTTTGCTAGGGCGCTCCTCCCTTAGAGCAGGAATTAAAATGGAGGGAACAAGTCCAATCATTGTCTTAGAGGATTTAATTTTTCATCATTTACGAGAAATTTCGGTTTAAAAATTTAATTCTCAAGAAACTAATTCAAAATTTGAAATAAAATACCCCAAGCGTTAATTCCCAGGACTGGAAGTAATTTTTGTACAAAATTTCAAGATTTTTGGTGCTTTGAAGTCTTCTGGACGCAGATTCGCCACAGACAGAAATTCGCAATTTCTTTGACGTTACTTTTTTTAATATATCGAGTATATTATTTCTCCTCTTGTAAATAGAAAATTTCGACCTATTATGAAATCTAAATTTGGCTCGTACACCTTAAAATTTTGTAGTAAAACCAAAATAACGCAAAACTGAATTCGAATATGAAGTCCAATTTTTTTTCACTCCATACCTATGCCATTCTGAATAAAACCTAGTAGTTTTTTTCAAAATATTGCGAGATTTTATTTTTGAAATTTGTCAAAAAGCGAAGAGGAAGAGAAAAAATACGCCACAAAAGTCATCGTACACTGAAATATTTTCAAATAAATTTTATGATTAAAATTATCATATGTCGTTTTTTTCATTATTCTTGCATTGTGTTGAACCTTAAAAGTCATTTGGCTTTAATTTTTCGTTTATTTATTCCTTAATATTGGGCTTATTACTTTAAAATGGCTGGTATTCGTAAAAAACCCACAAACACCATTCGAAATTTGAATTTTTTCCTCACAGTAGAGGTAAATTGGTTTGAAAAATCTCTAAATTAGGTAATTTATACCATTCTATAGGGAAGTGCTTGATATAAATGCTTTAAAGACAAGAATCGGATCGAAAACCAGGTAAGAAAAGGTCAACTGGAAAAGTTAACATTGCGTGATCGGAGGTTTACAGTTAAAAAAAATATGAAAAATACACATTTGAGTGCTGAAAAAGTTTCTGCAGAATTGAATGAAACATTTTACGTTTAATTTTCCCCTAAAACTCTTCGCCTAGTTCTCTGATAAGCTGGAATATCTAGGACCTCTTCCTGCAGAAATTTTCTTGTTCGTGCGAAAAAACAGTAAGTTTACGCTTTCCGTCGTAATATCAATGATAAATAAGCTCAAAACGTTTTGGAAACAACGTCTTACTTATAGATGAAAATAATTTCAGAATTTTGGGTTAAATTGTTGTATAATTGAAAACAGAAGAAAAAATGAGGAATTTAATCTTAAGAACTTAGTTGGATCAGTTAATCAGGACGGTGAACACTGTTAAAACTACAGGTTGCGTTTGGCACCTTTCAGTGGTGAAAACGCTTGTTCACCAGCGACACCCGATAGAGAGCCGAAATTGCACCCTTAGCAAGGGTGAAAAACTGGCTCCCTTCACCCAACGTGCACCGTAGGTGAAAGATGTACTCTAGGTGAGAAAAATGGCACCTTTATTGCTTCCTAGAGAGATCCCCCCCCCCCGTGTTCGTGTTTTTTAATACAATTGTGTTTTATTTATTTTGATTTATATATACGAAGGCATTTGATCACATTTCAACTTTCGAACATAGTTTAGAAGTGTTCATGACTTTAATTTGTCTGTTCGTGCTCTAACTTTCTTATATTCACACTTGGATTGCTCAGTAATGAATATGTTGTTGACAACTTTTACTGCATGATCCGTACTGGAAATGAACAGGGAAGGTAGTTGTCAATCATTTGTCGGAACAACTAGAAATATTAGGTAACATTAGATTAGAATCATGGGAAAATAAAAAGCGTTCATAAACGTTTAAAATTTTAATCGAGCGTAACCATATCAATACTTAGTATAAGATTCGATATTTGAGTATCCTTATGCGTACAAGATAAATACTGATATAAAAGCCCTTCTTTCCAATGTCAAGTTTTCCGTCAGATTAAAAATAAAAACGAGTAGATAACTACATTCGCTTCATGCAATAACGCCTAAGAAAGATACGTTAACCAAAACACGATGTGAAACTCATGAGTCAAACGCTGAGTGAGAAAGATTTCTTTTCAGGCGGTTTTTTTTTTTTCCTCCGCCTTTGCTGCTTTGTTCGTGGTATTTCATCTGAGAAGAAATAGATATTGGTATAATTGGCTGCTCACGTCGATGCATTTTTATTCCGGAATTAGCAATTCAATTATCAGCTGATTTAAACGTTTTTATTTTTAATGTTGTTGTTGTTCAAGATAGTACTGATAAATAGTTTTAGGTAACAGTTTTGCAGGATATAAATAGCAAGATATTAAATATTTAATAAGGTAAACGGAACAATAAGCAGTTATCAACATACTTTAAACACTTTAAATATGTTCGAAAGCTCTAAGTGCTACAATATGATCAAATGCCTTTACTTACGCGATATTTCGAAGATTAATCCACGAAATTTTCAATTTTGTACTTCATTCAATGTGAAAGCAAATTTCGTTGCAACTTCCTTCGTTCGCCATTCAAACTGAAGTCGTCGTTGGACGATAAGTCAGAGCGCATGCGCAAGGAGTCGCTCTCCTATTGAATCACTTTTGTTAACGTCGTTCACCCACTGAGGAACCAAAAGCACCTTGACGACACTTCCTAGCTTCCGTTTCACCCCGCGGCACTGTTTTTTCACCCTAGGGTGAAATTCTTTACCCCTGTGGCACTCCTGGTTTTAACAGTGAAGGTGTTCTAGTGTGAGGGTGCATTGCAGCATCAGGACTTGGAAATTTGGAATTTTTTGATGAAATAATGAATCATGCTGTTCAATTAAATATTTTAAAAAACAATTTTAAACTATTAGCCCAAAATTTGGTAATCGGAAACAACTTTGTTTTTTATCTAGATAACGATAAGAAGCACACGTTTGCGTTTGGGATCTCAAAAATTGTCCTTAAGCTTGGAAATATCTCCTCAATCGCCAGATTTAAACTTTATGGAACATATTTGGGGATATCTGGTAGCTAGATTACGAAAATACACCATTAAAACGAAAATCGAACTAGAAACAATAAGACTCGAAGTGCGGCTGATCACTTCCTCAGAAATTGCACAAAAAAAAAAAAAAAAAGAAAGAAAAAGCAATGAAATCTATTCCCAGACGTTTAAAAGCTGTTGTTGATACTGCATGAAATTCCACTAAATAATAACTTTGTAAAAAGTTAAATTATTTACTAATTTTTTGACATTTTTTCAAAGTGTACAAAGACTTTTGTGAGATAAAATTTCTGGCAATTTTTGGTTTTTGATTTTTTAAAAATTATGCTTTAATGTTTTATTAAAAATTTTCATGTAGTTTTGTTAAAAATAGATCATATATCTAATAATAAAATACCTGTTCCGAAATATTAATTCTAACCAATGGATAATGGCCTATTTCATTGAAAGTCGTAGGTGTACGAACACTTTTGGGAGCCACTGTAGCTTATTTTGCCGAACTAGAAAGACAAATGGTTATTTTAAATTAATTTTGTAAAACTTTGTTCAAAAACAAGAAAGGTTGCATAATGAGCTGCCTTTTGATGTCACAAAGAACACTTGGCGCCAACAAATGAGGATAAATTAGTTTCAGTAATAAGCAAGAAATAATTGCCCATG
Source organism: Uloborus diversus (assembly GCF_026930045.1). NCBI lineage: Eukaryota > Metazoa > Arthropoda > Arachnida > Araneae > Uloboridae > Uloborus > Uloborus diversus. The sequence continues at coordinate 106,013,546 of NC_072738.1, read as the reverse complement.
TTGGCATGGCAGTTGGCCAATCTCTTTTGACTGAATGTTCAGAAAATAGTTTTATATTGAGCATGAATTTCAAAAATTTATTTAAGACATAAATACGTATCATATAAAATTAACAATTCACCTAATTTTGTTAAATACGAAACTTCAATCGGTTTCTTTAAGTTGGATGAGGATTTTCCGAATTATCTAAACATTTTTATGATAGATATAACGTTTTAAACAGACTCATTTCCTAAACCTTTGAGAGGAGTTTCTTGTAATTCTGAAAACAATGTGTGCTATTTTCAAGGAGCATTATTGCATTGACTTTGTTGTCTTTATTCTTAAAGTTTGTAAGCATTAGTCACTGTAAAAAAATTCCGAAACATTACTGAGTATTTCCGTGTAACGTTTCGGGATTTCAATGGTTTTTATTCACTTCCTGGAAAAATCAAGCATCATAGTCAAAAAGTTTCCTGAATTGCTACAAGTCGCGCGAATGAGACCTCTCACTGTTATAAAAAATAATTTTAGCTCCCACTTTAAAGATTAACTAAGCGTATATATAAAGTGTATCAGCATCAGTTCGATTGTGGCCTGTCCAGACTGATAAATCGTCCGAAAGGGCGCAAATGAGTCAATGGACTATGTAGCTTAGCTAGAACTGCAGGCGAGTAAGATGCTTGTTACTTACCTGCAATTCTGTTTCAGCTTTGGCCATGTTTGCAATACTGCTCTTGGAGCTTCCCCGGAAACGCACGAAGATGCCAAACTTTCATAGTATACCCACCTAAGTTTATTCTAAAATTCCGTTGATGCGACTGGCTTTAAATGGGAAGATTTCCGAATATTTTAGGAAGCTTCCAGGATAATTTTAAGAAGGTAACTGACTTTTAGCCGAAAACGTTCCTGGTTTTTGTGAGATAGGTTACTGAAAGAAATTGGGCACATCAGCTGCCCAGTATTTCCCAGAAACGTTTCTGAATCGTTTTTACAGTGGCGTAACGGCACCAGTAGCAGACATGCTTAAGACATCGCTCTCAGGTTAACTCAATTTTCTGAGCCATTTAATGTATTTATACTTTTTAAACTGTTTTTCTCTCATGCAACTACATCTCATATAACGTTTGACTGCTTCTGGATCCTCTGAATAAGTTAATCCTTATATATTATTTCTGTAGCCTGTTTTTGGTTTCTACGCCAAATTTCCCTCAATTCTTGATCGATTTCTTTGATTTACGGCTAATTTTATAGCTTATGGTGCTGGCTACTGACGAAAAATAGACCCAAGGTCTAAAAATTGTTTCTTTTAACCGAAAAACCTGTTTTAAAGAACCAGAATAAGGTTTTCGGTCAAACTTATAACTTTAATTTGCGCCATGACCGACAGAGCTGAGTAGCTTGATCGGCAGAGCGTTCTCTTCGTAACCAGGAGATTACGTGTTCGGACCCACGTCCGACAATCTGCACCAAAAAAATTAGAGAAATATCGCGCATTACACTGAATTAAATGAATAACTACTATGAGGGAATAGAATAAATGAGAAGGAAATGCTCCTTGCTGATATGAAAACATTCAGTGATTCTGTGCTAAATTACTTCGAAATTGCACGTGTTTTGTTTTGTTTTTTTTTTGAAGCTTTGGCTCTGGAAAGAAAATTAAAGCATAATGTAAGCGAAAATATAAGTAACAGGTTAAAGATTTCAGACTACAATAGAATTGTTTTTTGTTCAGAAAAAAAAATAATAAATCGTATATTGAAATATAAATTCTTCTAATGAGTTTTTGACTCTTTGTACAAATAAAAAAAATACTACCTCAATTTCAAGGGTAAAATATATATTTTTTCTTCTTTTTGCTAAAAAACAAATAGCTTATCACATTTTTACTACATTCGAAAAGCTACGCTTAAAAAAGAGCATAGTTCAATTTATTTTGTATTTTAACCGTGCTGTTAAATGATGAACACGTGCTGCCATCTAAGTTATAACGGTTTAAGCAGCCTGCGATAACAAATTGTAAAAATTTTCAAAAATAAAAACATTTTTCTTCAATATATTATCTTATATATTAATCCCCTCTCATTTTAAAACTTATCAGGCTGGCCAATGACGAAAAAAAGACTTACGGTCGAAAAATTCAAGTTTTCGAAATCGCCTCTTGCCGTTTCAAAAGTTCTAATGCAGTTTTCCATTTTTTACGTCGCTTTCTGCAAAAAAAAAAAAAAAAATAGCCTGTGTGTGTGTTCATATTTTGATAAAGCTTAAAAGCACTGGACTTAGTTGTTCGGGTAAATTGATAAGTTTTTTTCGGTAGAGCGTTCGGCTATAAACTATTCGAACTTCGGGCAAGTTTGGGCTGTCCGAAAGAATATCGAATTTATATTAGTATTACGCATTACATGTACTCATAACATACAAACGTAATAAAATAAATGCAGTGGGATTGCTACTTGGTGTTTCGACTCCTTTATGCAGGCTACAGTTATCATTCCGATAAGTTGACTGTTAATCGAAGAGTGTTCTTCCTTTTTTTAAGCTTTGACTACATCCAGATCTCTCAGCATAATGTAAGCATAAAAAAGTATTAGATTTACCAAAAGGAAATCCTTTTTGTGCAGAAAAACATTTTCATTGTATGCTGACATATAGATGTTTCTAACAGCAGTGTTCGACCTTTTGTACAAATGAAAAAATACTACGCCAAATTAAAACTACGAGCTTCTCCCAGTAAACGTTTAATTTTTTATTCGCGCGAATACAATAGAAAGCATTAAAATTATTATCAACTTCATTAGCAAGAAATCATTTTCTACTCCTCTGCTTTCTGCTGAAAAAAAAAATACATTTTGTCTACGTTCGAAAAATTACACTTAAAAAACGGACTCAGTTCAACTGGTTTTGGTTTTAAATTTTAAGTGTTCGATTAAAAGAGAAACATGTGCGGGCATTTAAGCCGTAACTGTTAAAGCAACCTTCTATGTGAAATAGTTCAATATTCAAAGATAAAAACACTTATTTTCAATCTAATTTATTACTTCTCTAGAATGTTCGTTTCAATTGCTACGTGAGATCTTCGTCATTCTTTAATCAAATTCCATGCTTTTCGAATAATTTTAAATCGTATCATGCTGATTAATGACAAAACATAGAAGCATGATCTTATTATTATTTTTTTTTTTTGGCAAAAAGCTTTTTTGCTGTTTTTTACTACGCATTCCTTCAATGAATAGCTTTCGAAAAGGAAGGCGCAATTGCTAGGTTTGTTGGGGTGTCGGGCTGTTACTTAGAATGGCGCCAATTCGAAATCGTTCCAATAAATATCTCTCAGTCAATCAATGATCAATCAATCGTCAGATGCTCACATGGGCAGGACTCTATTTGCCACAACCTGTTTTTTTACATGCAGAATTATTGCTTTTTCACGAGTCACTACTCAGTCACACTTTTAATGATATTTATGTTTGAATTGAAAATATGTACGACCAAAAGGTGAGCGATGATCAAATTATCACAACGTTGTATTTAACGAGGTTTTGTTACTGATGTCTTTAAATTACATGCCTTCTCTTCTGCCCTTACTTTTTTATCGGTTCTTCTTCATAATGTTCTTCCTTTGAAATTCTTAAAGAGCGAAATACCTTATGAAACGATTTGAAGCACAGTGCGGAGTTCCGCACGGGTCAACTAGTTTTATTTTTATTTGCTCAATTTCGAAAGAAAGTCCGATCTCCAGTTACAGACACCGAAAAATATGATGATACCCAGAGATAGGATGAGGAAATGATGAGTAACGGACAAAATTCCCCTTTTCTCCTCAAAATATGCAAAAGTTCTTTAGTAGTAAATACCTACTGGCTCATAAAATTCACTCGGATAACAATAGATGGTTGCACCGTATTCACACTGTAAAAACGATTCAGAAACGTTCCTGGAAAATAATGGGCAGCTGATGTGCCCAATTTCTTCCAGTAACATATCTTACAAAATTCAGTAACCTTCCCGAAATTATCCTGGAAGTCTCCTGAACTATTCAGAAATCTTCCCGTTTACAGCAGCCAATTGTGTCTCTGTTATCTTAAACTAAACTTAGGTGGGTATACTATAATAGTTTGGCTCTTTACTGCGTTTAGAGGAAAGCTCCAAAAGCAGTATTACAAACAAGGCTAAGAAAGAATTGCAAGTAAGTAGCAGAAATTTTACCTTGCAATTCTTGCTAAGCTACTTGTCCACAGACTGATTTGCGCCCTTTGGACGCCTTATCAGTTCTTGTCTGTTACTGGTGGCCTTACCCTATTTACTAAAAGGAAATCAAATTATTATGTCCCAGGACGTACGTACGAAACTCAGAAAAACCAGGTGTACAACTCACGGTAAGACTTACCTCAAAGGAAACGCACATTTCTTTATACAGCTGTGGAATTCAAACTTTTTTAGGTTAGCAGGAAAATTACATGGCATGTGTAATGGGTTAGAAAAAACATGCACCTCCCCTCCCCCCATGGGAGTAACCAATACCAAATTCCACAAAGAAGTGTTTAATCAAGCTACTGGGGAATTATTTTTTCTATTGAAGCACAATTGAGTAGAGAGATCATTGTCGCGTATTAAAAAAAAGCAGGTTGATTGTTTCAGTGTGCTGTGTATGCTTTGAAGCATAGCGCGGGAATATTTCAAGATAAAATATTTATCGTGCTTCCTACTGTAAAAATAAATTTTGCGACCCACGTTGAAATTGTCATTGCCGCTATGGACATTGAGGTATATAAACGCATTCCTAAGTTTATTTAAATCTTCATATTTTGAGCTCTTATTCTTTGCATTTCATTAGTTAATCATGCCAACATTTCGAAGCTGCACCGTTAGAAGAAATTTCTATGGAAGCCTAGTTTCCTTGAAATTTTCTGGTAATGCTGCAGTTTTTTTTTTTTTTTCGGCGTATAAGCTCGCCAAATGTAGAAAAATTTATCCTCATTTTCGCCAAACATTGAAAGCTTTATTCTCCACTTGCGTAGTACTTTCAAGATCTCCAACCCCCTTTCTCAATACTAAATGCATTGCAATGCTACCTTTAACTACTATTACGTCTGTATAGTCTTACAGGAATTACAGTTATTATCTAGAGTGGTAGTTGAGGACAAAAGTGTACAGCATAATCAAACACTGATCTAAATCGATTATTTCACATTATACTTCGTATGTAGGCAGTATATTCTTTTATATTCTCACCTAAGGGGCCTGAGTGACCTAAGAAGCCGGAACACTCGAAGAATTCCGAAGATTCTTGGACTACTTTCAGCAACGACTGACAGCAAAACATCAACCAGAGAAATTCCGACGACAAAACCATCCATGATATTCCAGCCACTTTTAAAATAAGCATTTGGACCGTACCAAAGTCCTTTTGCCAATACCTGAAAAAAAAAAAAATGTTATGAAAACATAAATTTGCATTTTTAAGCGAAATACATTTTTCAAGCATAATGAAAAATTCTGAATCTTTATTAGTAGAAAATAATTGATAAACATTGCCTTTTTAAGGGACATTAAATAGTAAAAAGAGAAGGCAATTTTTTTACATCTCATTCTACTTCTACGACTTTTAAAATATTTAAAAAAAAAAAAATTATTTTAAAAATTTGCGCAGTTTATTTTCATTTTTAAAGCTTTGCTCAAACTACTTTAAAAACACCAAAACAAATGTTGAAAAAAATGTTTCCTAGCGAGTCATGTGACTTAGGTCATTTTTTGCAGATTGATTTTCTAACCTAAGCAGCACTAGAGAAAAATACTTTTTGTATGGATCCTACGTTGCAACAACAACGACACGATTTCAATGAAAATAAATCAATAAATAAATACAAAACAACTGTAAATGAAACTTAAAAATGAATCAAACAGAAATGTACATATATAAATACTAAAAGTGTATTGCGAAGCCTATTAAACGCGAAAAAGTTTAAAACGATATATTTTGACTTACTTTGACTGCCATTTCAAATGCAAATACTATGGTAAAGATATAATTTGCTGAAGTAAGGAACACTCTTTCCCAGCTTTCCGGCGGAATTGTTGGGCGTTCCATGGCTAGGGTAATGCAGTTGGAAGCAATAAAAACCAAGATGGTGTAGTCAAACCATTTGTTCTCTGCGAGACTGTTGCAGATTCGCCTCAGGCTATCGTTAACAAAGAGAAAGACACATCGTTTACATTAATAAGCACAGGCCAAGCAAACAACGTACATCAAGCACAAATTAGCAAATTTATTGCATTTCCAGGTTTCAAGGAACCTCTTTTTTAGTGCAAAGAAGCGTGAGTTTTAGGATGAAAAGGCTTTTCTCGGATGACTTTTTAGGAGGAAAAGATATTTCTCGGATGGCTATTTAAGATAAAAAGGCTTTTGTCGGACAACTTTTCATACTAAACCCCAGTGAAGTAGTTAGTTTCAGCTGCCCGGAGCTGTACCTCCATTTGCCGCCCCTTCATTAAGACATAACTGACACATTAAACCATCGAAAATTATTGACATTAAAATTGAAAACTTTATTTAAGGGTGAAAGGAAACTAATTTAATCCGTATTTTTACTTCAGAAACAGGGGGAGGAGGTCTCAGTCGCCTATCCCGGAGAAAGATTCTAAATGTACACGTTTTGAGGGAGGGAAAGGTTCTCTCCTTAATCTTCATCAATATTAAAGTCAGTTTTAGCCCTTTAAGACGTTAGTTTTAGAAATACAATTTAAGCCTATCTTAGAGGCCGTTAAGGGAATGAGGAAGATTCAGGGGCTCACTACGGAAATATTTCAACTTTGAACACTGAGAGGTGTAAATGTAGTCATACCAAAACCTTACATACCAAAGGACGTTTTTTTTTCTTTACCTCTAGTAATAGATTAAAGTACGATTTTCTTATTTATATTTTATTCTCATTAATGACGCTGAATTGCCTCCCCCAAAAATATGTATTACAAATAGACATTTTAAAAAATGGACACCAGGACACTCTGCTTCCTACACGCTTCTGAAAGGATGCCCACAAGGATCTTGTTTGAGCCCTCTTCTCTGGAATATTCTTACCAATATCCTTCTCAACTACCAATTTCCTCAAAATGTTTATGTCCAAGCATACGCGGACGACATAGCTTTCCTTGTCTCCGGGACCACCAGAAAGTGCCTTGAAGACACTGCGAAGATTTCCTTCGAACTGTTTAATTTCTGGATCTCCAAATTAAATCTTTCTATTGCACACTCAAAGACCTCCGCCCTGCTATTCGGCAAACAAACCAACTCTTATCATATTCAGTATAACCATTCCATAAAACTTAAAAGGGCACCTACAATCAAGATGGGCGAACACTATTCGTTTCAACGACTCTCTTAAATATCTGGGCGTTATTTTCGATCAAAATCTTAATTTTAACCAGCACCTCTATCACCTACGAACAAAATCCCATTCCGCACTCCAAAAATGTTGTCGAGTTTCAAGTCTTAAAGGCTATCTCTCTTCTACTATTTTAAAATTTATTTACAACAACGTCATCTCTAAGATAATTGATTATGCAAGTGGCATTTGGTTTGACAATGTTCCTAGATCATCTTACAGGCTTCTCTCTTCAATGCAAAGGCCCTTTCTTCTCAAAATTGCTAAATGTTTCAGATCAGTATCAACTGATGCCCTCAATGTTTTCACCGGTATTCCTCCTCTCCACATCCATTTGAAATACACCGCTATCACTTTCAAAACTAAAAGACTCCGCATCAACTCAGTTTTGAACGACCATACCATTCAAGCTGATGATTACGAATTTACTTCAAGAAATCAACATAACTACAACAGCAATCTTCACCAATTTATTCTTCCGCTCACTATCACTGAATCAAATGATGATTCTACTATTAATGTTTATACGGATGGTTCCAAGACAGATGCAGGTACAGCATGCGCTTTCATCGCTATGAAGGAAATGGACATTATATTTTCAAGTTCTAAGACCCTTCGTCCAAACATCTCCGTTTTTCAGGCCGAAATCCAAGTCATACATCTCGCCATCGATTGGATTTTTGATCATTTCTCCTATGGATCACTTTGCTAACAATAAATTCCACATCAGGTCCGATAGCTTATCGGCCATCAAAGCCCTCCTCAACTATGAACCCAAGTCCATGCTCATTTTTCAACTCCAGTCTAAATTAATTAATCTCCGTCATATTGTCACTATCTCCTGGATAAAAGGCCACTCCAACAATAGTGGAAACGACTTTGCCGACCAACTCGCTAAAGATGCCACTAACTCAGCCACTGACCTCATTACTCCCTTCCCAATGAGTCAACTCAAAAAAGACATAAATCAATTTTTCCTCAAAGACTGGCAATCATACTGGGACCATTCATCTAATGGTCGCTGGACGTATGATTCTTTTCAACACTGTCTCTTTATCTCGACTCCCAAGTTCTCCCTTAAACCAATTCACCACTAACCATGGGCTTACCCATTCTTACCTCCACACAAGAAACCTCCTTGAATCTCCCTACTGCATTTGTGGGGAACTTGGAGACTTTGAGCACTTCTTCTTCCACTGCAGATTTACCTCAAATTTCCATGTTGTGATTTCAAGTAATTTAAGAGCGCAATGGAAGCGTTTCATCTTCATCGATAAAGAGACCTACAGGAAAGCTCTTTCGCTTATTAACTTTCTTTTCCAAAATAAGCAACTTCTTTTTCCCGCCTTATCATAGAACTGCTACTGTTTGGCCATTGTATTCAGTTTATATGTAGTCACGAATTTTTTTGTAACCAGGATCATGTGTCTCTATATGTTTTTATCATGTAATTATGTTTTTGTTTTCTAATTAAATAAACACGTACGTCGTTCAGGGCAAACCAAACCGAGAAGATCTTGCAATCATTCGGGCCCTGAAGGATGGCGCTTAACCCTAAAAATATGCCGCCCAGGGTGGACCGCGCCCTCCTCCCCACCCTAGCTACGACACTGACCTACGACACTAACTAAAGCTCACACTTCCTTGGATTGAAAAAGAGATTCATTCACTGTAAAAACGATTCAGAAACGTTCCTGGAAAATAAAGGGCAGCTGATGTGCCCAATTTCTTCCAGTAACATATCTTGGAAAAATCAGGAACGCTTTCCGCTAAAAGTCAGTAACCTTTCTGAAATTAACCTCGAAACTTTATGAAGACGTGCGAAATCTGCCCTGTTAAAGCCAGTCATATCTCTAGAACCTTTTAGAAAAATTAAGTAGGTTTAATGTAATTGATTAGAACCTTCCTAATCAATTAAGAAGGCTCCATAAATATCTGAGCGACCATAGCTATGCAAGAAGGAACCAAGCATATCTCTTGTCTGCAATTCCTACCTTGCAAAGCTGTAGCTATCCATTGACATTTTCGCTCTTATTGGGAGCTTAGTCAATCTGGACACACCCTACGAAACCTTAGGCCGATACACTTAATAAACACGCTCATTCAATCTTTAAACTGGTTGCTAAAAATATTTTCCACAACAGTGAAAACTCTGCACGTGTGCAACTTGTAGCGATCCAGGAAACTTTTTTGTGATGATACTTGTTTCTACGGGGAAATAGGTGAAAACGTGTGAAATCCCGAGAGGTTCCACGGAAATAACCAGTAACGTTTCGGAATTTTTTTACAGTGTTGAAACCCGAAATACGTTATAAATTTGTTAATTTATGCTTGATATACGTTGTTTGCTGTTGTTACTTTGTTGTCCAAAGATATTTATCCCTTTCGAATAGGTTTATTATGTGTTGGTAAAAGCGCTATTCAATGATTATCATGCGTTGACTTTGAAAGAAAACGTATCTTAAACAAGCCTCTAAGATTTAAATATGATTTCCTTGGATTAACTGAAAAAGTAACGAAACGAATAAAAAACATGAAATTTTAAATTACGTCATTTGTTTACAAACAATTTTTTTTTCTACGTATGCCTCTTAGAGTTTTGGAACGATCTTGAATACAAGAAATATTATTGCTTAAAGAAAGCCAATGCAATCTGAAAACAAATCACATTCATAATAAAAGCTTAACATTGTTTCATGTTTTGAAAAAGTCTTACCAATAAGGAAGCAATTCTTTTTGTGGACATTTTTATGAAATAAAGGAGATTTTGCATTTGATTTCAAACTTACAAATGATTCCTGGCAAAGAGGAAGAGCGCATAATCTTCCCTTTCTTTTATCCATCCTTTGGGCTCAATAAACCAACATAGCTAGAACGATAAAAGAAAACATTTTAAATCTGATTGTTTGGATATCTTTATGATGAAAGAAAAAATAATATATGTGGCGAGTGAAAAAAGTAAAGCACTCTGAGTGTTTGGATCAGAACATGCAATTCAATTTAATGTGCGCTTTTTAATGCGGCATTAAACTTAATGGATTTCACACAAAACCTTTTCTCTAAAAACGAAAACCACTTTTTAGTACAATTTAAAAGAAAAACGAGTAAACTTTAATAATAGGTAAAAAATGCTTGAAAATCAACGAATGAATTTTTTTTTTCAATTTTACTCTGCATAGTTTTAAGTCAAGCTTTTAAAAAAATCATTTGGCGATTGGTATTTGCAAAAAGGCAGGTAAGTAATGTTTTGAAAAGTCATTTTGGTCGACTTGTCCATATCTGTTATTTTACGAGTTACTGTAATCAAATAAAAATCAACTCTCTTGGAAAATCTAATGAAATATCAAGAAGCGTGCATAAAAGATGTGTGAAGTTTGTAATTAGGGCATTAAGTGATAGAAAGAATAATGTGCGCGAGCGTGACTCACTATGCGCGAGCATAATATTGTGCTAGTGCAGTGATGAAAGTATTGCACACATATTACCATTTTCCGCTTTATTTTTAACATATACCCTAAAATGTTTGAAATTTTTTTCATGGATCGTCAGAATGACTTTTTTTAGTTAAATCTCTTCAGCAGTTGAGATATTCAGCTGTGCTGTTTGAATTTGAGTAAGTTATTAAGTCTTTAATTGAGTCTTTTGGATTATTTTTCGAGTCAATTGTACGTTTTGAACGAGCTGAGTAGTTTGTCGTCCAATAGTTTGAGTAACTTACTAGAAAGATTGAGTGAGTCGGTTGAAAATTCCATAAGAGTTATTTTTCCAGAAAATTGAAACCAACGACTTTTTAAAAAAAATCGAGAGAATCATTCATAGGAAACTTTCACAAATGAGCTAGAAAATTTTATAGAGTCATTGAAAGTGAAGGAGATAATTTGAGCGAATTAAATAATTATTTTAACCCTTTGAGGTATAGTGACTTTGTTTGAGTCCCCTTCGTCTTTTATTATTGTTTTTTCATCAGTCAACTGATGCAGTTGCTTCAACTGAATCCACCTGCTCTCAGCTAAGTATGTTTATGTCATGAGCTCCATTGGGCTAAGTAATATACTTTAGTGTCTTTTTAAGTTTATGCCTCCATCTCACACGGCAAAATAATAATAAAATAATATTAATAATAATAAACATTTAGCATCCAGCCCCAGGAATGTATAGAACCTTCGTATCAATAAAAGAAATATATAGTTCTAAGAACAACAAATCTTAGTTTTTAATATTATTTCATTTTTCATGATTTATCATGTTATTTAAAAAGAATTTCAATAATTTTAAATTTACAGTTGGAAACCACTGTATCTCGGCTATGGTTCATTTGAGATTTTTTAAAAATGTTTAATTTGATATCATACTTCCTGTTCTCTCTAAAATTCACTAGTTTAATCAAAAATTAAAAAAATACCATACTTGTTAAGATAATAATTTAACCTCTAATTTTTGAACTATCCATAGCTGAATACTTTTATGGGAGATAAATACGAAATAATTATTTCTCTGAATTTAATGCCATGAAACGAGTGGAAAGCAAAGAAAATGGTAAGATGTGCTGAAAAATGTGGCAGAACACTGATTGTCGAACCTTTTCGTAACAATGTTTCATTATTTGGCAATCTTCTGAATCTGATCTGATATCTTGTACTAGTGCTGTAACTTCGCTTGCTTTCCTATGGGGACAGTACGTCACGAATCTCGGACTTCTGTGCTGGATTACACCAAACCTGTTCAGAGGCTGAAAAATTGTTAAATGCTTGCATTTCCCTCTTATGTTTAGCTAAGGTTATCTATATTTCTGAAGAGTTCATGATCATTTAAACTTGCTAAGAAAATACGTAGATTACATCACATATACTGTTGCATTATGAGCATTTCAGTAATTTAAATATAAGGCTATGCGCACAACAATTGCGAACTCGTCAATGCAATCCAAGTCTAGTTCACCCTTGTTACTCGCATAACCTCATGACATAAACACATGATTTCAATGGTAAAGTCTTTAAACATTTCTGAATCCATAAAGCATTAAAGCATGCATAACGATTTTTTTTTTCAAATAGTACTGCGTGTTAACTCCTCGCCATTTGAAGACCTACTGAGGCTGTACATTTCGTTACATAAACGTTTAAATACGGTTGCCAACCTTGTGACAACCATTTTAAAACGCTTATGAATCATTTACACGTTAGGCCTGCTATTTTGGACAGTTTTTTTTTCCCAAGTATTACTGCGTGTTAACTCCTCGCCATTCAAAGACCTACTGAGGCATTACACTTCGTCCCATAAACTTTTTAATACGGTTGCCAACCTTGTGACAACCATTTTAAAACACTTATGAATCATTTAAACGTTAGGCCTGCTACTTGGATAGTGCATTCCCCAGGACTGGGGTCCATTCTTTCATTTGACACCACTTACGACGAATTGCCATCGTCATTATGCATTGTGACTCCCAGTTTCCCACCACTCAGTTCATGAAGTCACTTGAGTAGTCGCAATATAAATCGGAGTACTAAAGGAATATTTAACATGTTGCATAGTCATACGACATAAACGCTGACGATGTTCTGCATTTTCTTAAATCCTCCGACTAGATTCGTTTTTGAACCCGGGCTAAAAGGTCAACTCCGAATTACTATATCATCCAGTCAAGCGTAACGAAGTTGAAAATGCAATTTTTTTGAGAAATGTAAACTGAAAACTTGCAAACCTAGAAAGTTTACTACACATGTTGCGTAATTAACGTAAAAAACAAAATGTATCTGCAAAATTGTTGTACATCTTTTAGTCATGAAACACGTGCTATTCTTTATTAAACTGGCCAATAAACTATCAATAGGTGTCGAAAACTATTGCCAAATGTCCGGCATTTGAGACTATGCACTTTCAGCTAACTAAACTAAAATTTTAAAGCCTTAAAGAAAGTATTTGTCTGAAAAGTGCATTAATAGGTCAAATTTCAGCTCAAATACTTTATTACTACAGGTCAAGTTTCATCAAACTGATGGATCTTATTTGAAACGCGCGAATCGATTTGCAGGTAATGTGTAGCATACGGTGTTTAAGTTTTCGAAAAACACAGTTTTCTTCAGAAATTTTCGGATTTTTCTATTTGATTGTGTTTCTGTGTATGCAGAAATAAGTTTAGGATTCCGAATCTCCCCTCCGCTTTAAGGCAGAACGTAGCCAAGGTCAATCTTTTCCTATTAAGTTTATTATGTATATATTTTTAAAAAAAAACTTTAAAGACGCTGGAACATTTAAATGCTTACCTTGTCTGGAAGCTCGCAGTCAACTGATGATCTTCGATTCTCTACTTTGATTTGGGCACCTTCAAGATTGTTTGGCTTGAATTCTTCTTTCATTGAAGAACCTGATATGGAAGTTTGTCTACTGGGAAGGTAGCAGGTGTTGGAAGGGCTCAGTGTGTTCTGACTTTGAATGCTGCTGTTGAGGGACATTTGTCTGCTGCATGGAGCATGTTCGTTGGCCACTGGAGTGGAGGGTGTCCCGTTGTTGTCCCGATATTGAGACAGAGATACGCTTTTTATGGAGTTCTGAGGACTAATGACTCTTGAGCTGTTATGACTATTTTGTAAGGGTAAGGGGCGTTTATTGTTGGGAGTGTTTTGAAGAGTGGGTATGCTGCCATTGTAGTGTTGATGTTCCGTGCTTTGATGGCTGAAAGAAATAGAAAATGGTAAAATTTTTTTTGGCTCATTTGAAGCGAAAATTGATGAAATGAAATTCTCTCTCTTAACATATTTTCTTGAATGAAAGTATTAAAACCATAAGTTTTACTGAAACTAAAAAAAAATCTTTTTGTTAACAAGATCTTTTTACTGAAGACATGCTAATAGAGCTAATTACGTTTAAGAATGTCGTAAGCATGGGATATCTTTCACGCTTTACACTGTGACGCCAGACAAATTTACTGTCATTATGGAGAAGAATCTGCTCCATAAGGACATCTTTGTCATGAAAACAACAAATTAAATTCGATATAAGATTCTTGGAGCGTTGGAGCTATTTTCTTAGCTTGGCTCGTCTGTATGTTGCATTTCTAACAGATTATAGCTCAACTCTGATTCAGAAGCTATGGGTGTGGCAGCATAATTTGCTTATTTGCTGTCACAACTACGAAGTGAGAGATAGCCACATGAAGGCGCAGTTGATCTCATGCGAGCAGGTGGTTTAGGAAGTTTATTCTCAACACCATTTGTATCGAGAATGAGTTGGACAAAAGAAACAGCGTGCGTTTGCCGTAGAGACTTACTTTTCAAACAGTCGTTCGATAGTAGCGAGGCAGCGAACGTTTTCACACACACTTCAATATTGCCCCCCTCCCCACGAGCTTGTGTTCCCGGTGGAAAAGGAATTATGATGTGGGTTGACATACTCCGGGGTACCGGGACAACATTAGTCAAGAAATCTTGAGCATACCCATCACTATGTTGGAAAGAGTTGACCAAAACGTCAGAAATCCGGTCGCTCAGTGTATCGCCAAGAAGACATTTGCTCAATTTTCAAAACAGTTTCCAAGTAAATTTCTATGTATGTAACATATGGTGAATAAATATTTAGAATAGCAGCTATGATGTCTTTTGTTTAATTGAACCTTCAAATAAGTAAATTGTGCTGCCGCACCCTGTAATAAAAGTTGGAATATCTACTTTAGTAATAGATTAAAAACTTGGTAATAGCAACAAACGCATGCAGTTATTGGTCTTCTATTATAAGAATTTACAAGATATCATTTGAAGAAATTAGTTTTCCTTACCTAGGTGAGTGTGAAGTCGTCATGTTATTGAGCACTACGTCTTCTGGTCCTGAACCATTTTCTGAACTTTCGTTTTCACTCTTTTTCCGCTTGTGAGATTTCCAACCGTTAAAACTTCCCTTATTTCCACTACTCGTGCTACTTTTACTTCCTTTGCGCTGCAAATTAAGGCGAGGTCCAAGGGAATTCTGCAACAGAAGTGATAAATAATTCTACTATTTTTACTTAACAAATTTTGTAGAACACAATTTTATGACTGAAGTTTAAAAGACTGATAATGTTTGGAGTTTCTTATAAAAAATGGGATAAGTGGTAGCTGCATTTTTTTTTTTTTTAAAGAAATTTAGACTATTGTTTTGTGAGAACAACTAGCTGGGAAACCTGGTGAATAATATGTATTTGGTCATTCCATGTCAAATCAACAAAATAAATAAATAAATGAAAATAAATAAATGAATAAGTAAGTAAATAAAAAATCTCAAACAGAGTATCTCAGATTTTTATGAAAATTTTGACATCTTAAATAACATATTTACGAATTAAAAAAATACTCTGTCATTCATTATTGAAATTCTTTAATTTTTGAAATTTGTTGAAAAGCACTTTTTTTTACGTGCTTTGAAATGTAATTTAATTTTTGTGGACGTCACAGAGTTGTGTAATAGCTCATTTTAAAGACAATTGCATGCGATTCAATTTGCTACATAACTTGACTTTTATGCACTATGAGATACTTTATTGTACATTACGAGTTACTGGATGCGTTATTAATAATTACAAAAAAAAAAGTTTCAACAAATGCTGCTTGAAAATCCTATAGTTAATAATACCCTTGAAAAGTTTTAACCCACTTATTACTGTTTTCTGAGTACCTTCGGATTACTGTAAATGTAAGATAACAAAAATAGAAGGACGAATAACCACGTGAGTGCTACAGTACAAAAGACAAAAAGTGAAAATTAAAAGGAATGCCTTAAACAAACAGACGAAAAAAAAAGAAAAAAAACCCTTGATGGCATAACGAACGTAAAAAAAAAAAAAAAAAAAAAAAAAAAAAAAAAAAAAAAAAAAAAAAAAAAACCCATCAACTCTTTGAATTAGAGTAGACGGAACAGGAGGTCAAGCAAAAAACTTAGTAGGATTAAGAAAAGACTATTATAACAAGAAAAATACAAAAAATGGTTCCTTGTTGACTAGGTTCCTTGAAAAAACCAAAAAAGATATTAGAAACGTTCTTTTGGTTGAGTAAGGGCATTCTAGTATCTGCTTTGATTCAACCCCCCGTACTTGCTTTATTTCCTTGGTTTCATTTCGCTCAACAGAAGAAACGTTCGAATGCGCCATCGTCTGTAAACGAACCCCCTTCCAGCAGTAATCAGCCAATTTTCTCACAATCACTGTACTCTTGATCAACTAAAATACCCAAAGAAGTTTAAAACGAAACCTTTGATATTTTTTTTTTCTTCACTGTAAAAACATTCCGAAACGTTACTGAGTATTTCGTGCAACTTTTCGGGATTTCAATGATTTTCATTCACTTCCTGGAAAAATCATGCGTCATTGTCTAAAGGTTTCCTGAATTGCTACAAGTTGAACGAATGCATACTTCTCACAGTTGTGAAAAATATTTTTAACTCCCAGTTTAAAGATTAACTGAGCGTATTTATTAAGTGCATCGGCTTCAGTTCGATCACGTACCCGTCCGGACTGATTACGCTCCCAAAGGAAACGAATAATTTCATGGATTCCATAGCTTTGTAGGAATAGCAGGCGAGTAAAATGTGTGATCCTTACTTGCTATTCTGTCTTAGCTTCGGCCATGTTTTGCAATACCGCTCTTGGAACTTCTTTGATAAATCAGGAAGGTGCCAAGCTATTATGTAATACCTATCTGAATTTACTCTTAAACTTCAGAGACACAACTGGCTTTAAACAGGAAGATTTCTGAATTTTTCAGGAGATTTCCGGGATGATTTCAGGAAGGTTACTGATAAAAAGCGGAAAACGTTCCTGGTTTTGACAAGATACGTTACTGGCAGAAATTGGGCACATCAGTTGCCCATTATTTTCCAGGAACGTTTTTGAATCGTTTTTATAGTGTAAACAAAACTTACCTTTCTACTACCATTGGAAACAATGCTGGATTGCCTAGAAAGAGCGACAATGACGCTGCTCCTCCTACTGTTTTGTGGGCTTCCAGAAAGGTGAATTGAAGGAATGTTCAATGAGGCAACTTGGAACACAGGCATGCCGTTCAAATGCAAGATATCAGGACTGATCGACTGTGGACGCTGAACGGAATAATAAAACAAAAAGGTAGAGTACAGAACATTTTTAGGCAAAATGAAAAACATAATAATACAAAATAAAATATATGAGAACTGAATGCTTTCAGACTGAAAATACCATATTAAACTTAGTGAATCAGTTAAGTTCTCGGTGCGTCACGTCATTTGAAACGGTGTTCATTCAATGTAAATCTTCAACTATTCTGTTTAAAAAAGGTATTGGTATTTTATGTATTCTAATACAGCAGCTTCAAAAAAGCCTGTTACTAATTGAAAATTTTTAGAAAATTAACTCAATTGCGCAAAGGCCATGGGGGTTAAGGTCTCCTGTGCCTATCTCAGTTTTTTTCCCCCGAGACCTTTGGGGTTCAAGGCAAATGTCCCGAATCAATTGGACAGTCGAATGTGGAACCTCCAATGTTTGGTTCCCAAGCATGCTTGATATCTGGTATCATGCCCTCTTTTCATCGAACCACTGAAGGGGTGAAAGGCTGATTCAATCGTGCCCACTCCGTGAATAGAACTCAGGTCTGTGATGTGGAAGCGCGAAGCGGTGCCACTTGGCCGCTGTGCTTCTTTAAAAAATTAAAACCCCATCCGAAGTTTGTTTCATATGATAAACCTTCCATGTATTGTTCCTATCAACATCCATGTATACCTCTATTTTACAGATAATAATGCAAATTCTATAAATATCCGTGGTTTGTGTGCTTAATCTGTTGAAACTTGTAGTTTCTGTTCAACGTTTGCTTAATTTTTGAATCTATACTAACTGAGATTTCTGCTTGGGCTTTATTGGCTTAATGAGATATTTCCAAGGCAGTTTCATTTTTGGTGACTAATTTTAGTCGAATTTGGCGAGAAATCGCCAATTTTTTTGCACAGCTTGGCGGCAATTGGCGGTTTTTCGAAACTAATAGATTGCTAGACTTTGCTGAAGTTTTTATTCTGTATCGAAGCCTACGAGCTGTGATATGTGCGTTATATGTTTTCCTTAACATTTTTTCTTTTTTCTTTTTTTTGTATTTGGAAGTAAATGAGTATATTTTTAGGTCAACGTGTCTTATTGCTAGAGGGAGGGAAGGTGTAGGATCTAAAAGTTATAAGAAAGTTTATTCATGAATAACATCACGGACAACTTACCGAGCTCTTGTCGATGGTGATTATGGACGGATTGCTGATGTTGAGGGCTTTTTCTGGACATAACCGGTTATTGATGTCTCTCTGAAGTGTGAGTGTTGCATTGGGCGATCCTTGAGGCGTAGCGGCAGTGTGAGTGATAACTGGTGGAAAGTTGAGGTTGTCCGTGCCACCTCCGTTTCCGTTCAGACGATCTTGGTGCTTGATGACAGTGAGAACATATGGATAGGCCTTCATTTTGATTTCTAATGGTATTAAAATAGAAGGTTATATACTGGAGAAGGAAATTAGTGGAGAAAGTTCATTGAATAATTTAGAACTATAGAATAGGGGCCAGATACAGTTTTAAAGCTACCTTAGTGAAGATCTTTTTTTTTTTTTTTTTTTGCAGTGATTGCGCTGGAACTGACAAGGAATGAATAAAAGTTTCGTTGCTAAGTATATTTTCGGTTTAAGGAAAGCAAAACGTTGGACTTATATTTTCACATTGTTATCTCCAAAACTATCATAACTACACTGTGAAAAATATCCGAAACGTTGCTGGTTATTTCCGTTGAACGTTTCGGGATTTCAGAGGTTTTCACCTATTTCCCCGCAAAATCAAGTATTTTCGCAAAAAAAGTTTTCTGAATTGCTAAAAGATGCACGAATGCACACTTCTCGCTGGTGTGAAAGATATTTTTTGCTACCAGTTTAAAGATTGACTGAGCGTTTTTATTAAGTGTATCGGCTTCAGCGTGATTATGGCCCGTCCAAATTGACTAAGCTCCCAGTGGGAGCAAATATGTCTCTTTGCAAGGCAGGAATGGAATATGTTTGGGTCTTGCTTGCAATTATTCGCGTAGCTTTGGCCATGGTTGCACTAATGCTTCCGGAGCTTTCTTGGTAAACCAGGAAGGTTCTAATCAAACACATTAAATCTATTCTATTTTCGTAGAAGGTTTACGATTGACTTTATCAGGGGAGATTTCCCAGTATTTCAGTAAGGTTACTCACTTTTATCGGAAAACGTTTCTGGTTTTTGTAAGGTATGTTACTGGTTGAAATTGGGCACATCAGCTGCCTATTATTTTCCAGGAACCTTTCTGAATCGTTTTCACAGTGTAGATGATAGATAAAGTTTTTGTTCTTAGCTTTAAAAAAAGGGGTTTGCGGTTCCTCTTATAGTTTGTTATTCAATCAATCGAATAATAACGACTTTATGTAGTAAAGCTATCTGAATTTTCATACTATGACCTTGTTTGAAGGATTGGATGTTGCGAACAGTCTAAATATTGAACCTTATCCCTTGAAAGACGGGAGGGGTCACAAATGGTCCTTAAGATATTTTACAATACAGAACAAAGAAATTCTTTTTTTCTCTTAGTCTTTGCATCATGCAAAAATGCTCTTCACTCGATTGTCACCATCACTCTCCTATTTCTCCTTCCGGTTGTGATTCAAAATGCTATAAACACTACCAACTGCTCATTAACAAACAGTGGCCATCACTTTTTGAAAGAAGATCTAACTTTACATTTTAACGTGTAGACATATAAGCACTGGTCATTATTATGCACTCAGGGCTTTTAGTCATAAGAGAAGGTACATCGGGCTGCAGACTTACTCAGGAGTTTTGAAAAATAATTCATTCAAAAAACCAACCGGAATATATGTATATATATATATATATATATATATATATATATATATATATAATAGCGAATGATCGAGTAACGCTCTGACGTCATCAACAATGAAACTCGCTCCACGGCATGATAATTTGACAATATTTTTTGGTAATGTTTGACATGCAGAAAAATGCTTTATTTAAACGAGGCTGACCTGGGTCCAGTATCTTAACTGTTTTACTGATAAGACTGTCATTTTCGGAGAACGAACGCTATCTATTGGAGTTCAGGGTTCATCAACAACAGTTCAGGTTAAAATTTCAACTGTCAAAATATCACCAAAGAGGCAATTATTTCGTCAAAACGTAGAATCAATTTTCACCCTTCATAACTTGACGGGCGATTTTCTAGTGTTAAATAATAGCTACACTGTAAAAAAATTCCTAAACGTTACCGGTTATTTCCGTGGAACGTTTTGTGATTTCAGAGGTTTTCACCTATTTCCCCAAAAAATCGAGTATCTTCGCAAAAAAGTTTCCTGAATTCCTGAAAGATGCACGAATGCAGACCTTGCACTGGTGTGAAAAATATTTTTTGCTACCAGTTTAAATATTGACGGAGCGTATTTATTAAGTGTATCGGCTTTAGATTGTATATGGCCGGTCCGGATTGACTAAGCTTCCAACGGGAGCAAATAAGTCACTGGATAATTGCAGGCAAGGAATATGCTTGGTTCTTGCTTGCAATTTTCGCGTAGCTTGGCCGGGGTTGCTCGAATATTTCTGGAGCCTTCTTGGTAAATCATGAAGGTTCTAATCAATCAAGTTAAACCAATTTAATTTTCTAGAAAGTTCACGACTGGTTTTAATAGGGGAGATTTCTAAATATTTCAGAAAGGTTACTGACTTTTATCAGAAAACGTTCCTGGTTTTTGTAAGACATGTTACTGACTGAAATTGGGCACATCAGCTGCCTATTATTTTCCAGAAACGTTTCTGAATCGTTTTTACAGTGTATCGTATGGTTCTTTAAAGCTAGGATAGCTATTTTTAAAAAACAGCTCACGTGCATAGCTACAAGTTTCCCTTGGGCATCTTGAAAAAGAAAAAGTTTAGTATTTGGAAAAGGATACTTATAGAAGTTACCTTTGACAATAAAATAGGTTGGAAGCTACAAATTCACAACATTGTGGAAACGTTTGAAAAGCGCTTACACACTCTGAATTGCTTGGCTGATTGTTTCTGAGGATGTGTCCGCAGTACTTCAGAAAACACATATAAAGCATTTACTCTGTCAATCGTCACTTATTGTTTTACAATTTCGGAAACTGCTCCTGAGAGAAAATGAGAAGCAGGAATTGCTGCAAAAGCAAGTAGTGCCGTAAAATCTACTTCCATCAATTTAATGCTTCTCTTGACGAAACATAGAACCATTCGATTATTTATTGGAGAAATATAAGTTGTGTTATATGACAAGTTGTTAAGATTTGATATACCGTTTTGGATCTGCTATCAAAACGCAGATAGGAATCTAAAAACGCAATATGGTTTTATTTAAAAATTTTGGATTTAAGAACAGATTTGGAATTGGGTATGAAAAATGTGCAGAAGCTTTTGAAACCATGTAATCCCTTGAGTTAAGTTGACATAGATATTAGTCCGAAGTTTTCTCAACCAATATTTAAGAATCAATTCAAGCAAGTAGAGTTAAAAAATTTTAGCACTCGAGGCCATCCCTATTCTTTATCCAGAACCCGAATAGATATATCGGTATACTGATGGCTTTCTGGATGGCAGTTCACCATATCATCGCCTCAGAGCAACAGTAAGATGTCTTAGTGTTATTTCTGGGATTATATATCTTTCTGTTGCTCTGAGGCGACGATATAATGGAGTAGGCATATGTTTTTCCTCTTTTCAGCTTTTACATTCCTACGGGTAGAAAGAAAACCACTTTTGATGGAAAAGTGAGGGAAATTCGTGTGGTATTGGGTCAACGTTTGCTCCGTTATCCCAACCATAAAGTACTCACATTGTCAGACTCGAAGGCTACTGTCCAGACTATTGGATCAAATGACATCCCTATCTCAAGAGATATTGCAGAGTGCCACATTCTTCTGAAAAGAGTGAGGCCATAAGAGTGTCACATAGTCTTTTATTGGATCCCCGGACACTGCTTAATACTCGGCAAGGAGCAAGCAGATATTTTGGCGAAAAATGCACACAAATTGTACAGCAGGTAAATACTGACAACTCTTTTCACTCCACAAAACTCTACCAAAAAAATCTCTTCAGATTTAAATGAAAAAACAGAACGCAGTCTCCGTTATTCCCTCAGAGTTGGAGTGACATTTTTGAACAAAACAATTGCCCATGAACCTCGCGGAAAGGCTATCACGGAGATCAGACTTTCAGTTGGCCATGGCTGTCTGGGGAGCACCTACACTTCATCGGCATTTATGACAGCACATTTTGCCAACTTAAGACGATATAAGTGACAGACACCAACTCAAGCAGTGTTTAGCTCTGCTTGAAACGGCTCCGAAGTTCAAAGTTATTGGAGTGCCAAACACCAATTACAGAGACACTGACGTTTTATCTTACTTTTTTCTTTTGTAAGGTTGTTTTGTCTTGTCTTTTTCTTTTGCTATTTCAAATAATGATAAAACCCCCGAAACACACGTGTATTCTGTAATATTTTCATTTGTGCTAAAGAACGTTGGATATTTCCTGTTAATAATAAAAAGTGTCTGGAAAATGAACGTTGTTTTTCAAATTATTTCAATTATCGTTCATCGATTCGATGCAAAGAGTATTTCTTACCTTTTAACAGTTTAAAACGACTGAATTTAAATTATAAAATCAAAATATTTTTACTGGAATAAATTACAAAATTAATTTAAATGGTCCAACAATGAAAAACGAATAAGCAAAATTTTAGTAAGCTAGACTTCATGTTTCGTATTACGCAGGAAAAACAAACCTATAAACTGAAAGCACAGAAAATGACAAGAACTGATGAAAAGTTAGCAAGTCAGCCGGATCAAAATCAAAAGCCCTAAACGTTTCCAACAGCTCTAAACAGCCTCTACCAATAATTCCTTGGTTAACCAAGCCAGAATAAAGGTCATGGATATTTCTAACGGTATCATTGAAATGTATGGTACTCGAAACACTCAACCTCGTATTCCTTGCCTTTTAATGTTCGTAATGTACGATAGAAAATTTATCAACTGAAAAGCAGTACTAAAGGCAGTCGCTCAAGAGAAAGAGAAAATGTTGAGTGAAGGATTATTATTTATGTGATATTCCTTCTATAAAGGGATGCAAACAGAAAAGAGAAAGAACAATTTACTTTTTCTGTTGCTTATTTACGATGTGTTTATATCACGAAACATTAATGATACAGAAATATTTTATACTTTTTGATTTGAATGATTATTTATAATGTGTATGTATATCTACTATAATGCAATAGAAAAGGCGAAAACAAAGAAATATTTTGATCAGTTTCTTATTTATGCATTTTAGTGTTCCGTCATTACTCGCAGGTTTTATGTTCGAATTACGATTGTGTTCAAATTAGGATTGCGTTCATAGTAATTGTATTGTACACTTGCAGTATGTTCTTAAAAACATTACTACTCGATAAAAATCAATAAATTAATGAATAAAAAAAATTAATAAATGAAGTTAAAAAAAAATTAAAAAAAAGAAACAAGTAATGGGGAAAAAGATACGAACAAACACCAAAACATACTCAAAACTCGATTACAAATCAAGTAATTTATTCTGTGACTCATTGTAAATGTGTATTAGAAATGGTTGATATGGCAGCTGAAATTCTTTTTCTCTGTGCTTTTTCTATTTTAATAAAATAAAGATATGTTGCCAATACTTTGTCATTTGAGTGATTATCTATAATGCCTATTTATCTCCACAATGCAATGCAGACGACGAAACAAGTACATTTTTTATTTGTTTTTTATTTATGCCAGCAGTTCCTGGTTTCAATCATAACTGCAGCATATAACAAAAAAAAATATGAGAAATTTATGAATTTTTTACTATGAATTTTCTGTACACTGCAAATCTTTAGGCACTTTTTTAACGCGTTTTGAACACGGACACTTGTCCCCTTTTTAGAACACTATAAAGCACATTTTTCAAAACACTTCTGATAAGACTTTTTTGAAATATTACTTAGTTCAGCACACTTTTTAAAACCTTTAACGGACACATTTGTGAACATTTTGTGAACATTGTCACTTGTCCTCTTTTTTAGAACACTTTAAAGCACAGCTTTCAAACACTTCTGAAAATGCTTTTCTGAAACATTACTTTGTTCAGTACACTTTTGAAACACTTTTGGGGATGCATTTGTGAACATTGGCACTTGCATCTTTTCATATAACACTTTGTAGCGCACTTTTTAAAACCCTTTTTACAGCACTTGCGGAACACACCTTTGATTACACCATTTGTTTTTTCTGTTGATTTTGCAGCAATATCGCGGAGCAGCTGCTAACCACCTCCGAGCAATAGCTGATCCTCGACCTAAGACCACAGTATAAGGGGAGCTGACTTATCCGACATTTTGGTTTCAAAAGTTTCGTGAGACAAAATTAGTATTTGTGGAAAAGCCTCATAGCAGAAAACTGGTGCCCCAGCTTTAGATGTGTTGCCTGGTTGATGTTTGATTAGTTTATTCTGTAAATGAGAATGATTTAGATAATACAAATTAAAAACAAATAGGGGGTGAAAATGAGGTTCATTACAGTACACATTTCCCAAGACATTTTTGTTGAATTTGAGAGCTAATTTATCTTTCTAGAGTTACCTTAAGTCATTTTTTACTCAACTTTTCATCAGTTATTTTACGACATAGCAACCATAGAATATTATAGCGTATTTATTAATACCGTAAATAAAGTTGGATCCAAAGCTGTCTTATAACCAAAATATCGGATAAGTCGTCCTGTCCTTTTTCAAGGGGCTCTACCTCGACCAAGGAAGACCATTCTTTTTCGACGACTTTCGCGGCTCAAACCGATAGCAATTCATTGCACCAAAATCTCTGGCAGTATCACATTGAGAAATTATATTGACTGGTAGTCAAAGAAAGCTGTTTAAATTACATTTGTACTCCAGATAGCGATGGTTAAACAAGTGCGCCTTGATTCCATTCTGTTCTCAAATGTGTCCCCAATCTGTTCTCAAATGTGTTCCTAGTTTTAAATTTAACAAACACCATGAACGGAGCACATTCGGAACATATTTTAGTGCCAATTCAGACAACTGGACCACTTTTCTGAATTTAAGTGTTCCAAACGTGTTTTCAACCTGTACTGAGAATTTGCAGTGTTTTGATGATTAGTCCAGTTGCACACTTAGGGTAAAAGAACCTCCGTGGGAAATTTCGTGAGGAAATTGTGAGACCAATTCTAATGCATTCCTTATGGCCTATATAATTATGCCTCACCGGGTGTTTTGCTTGAATTTGTGTCAGACGACCTGTGTGACGTCATTAATCCAAGATGGCGGCTGCACTAGTTATTGATGAAAATTTTCGGTTTTGACTCATTTTTAAGGCATATTATGAAATTTTTTAACTTTTATTATGTATTTAATATTTTAATACTATTATATTTCAAATTTAAAAAAAAATTATCTGTATAAAATAAATTATTTATTTTGTTATTTTTAATTTTCGATACAGATTTTATGAACTTTTTTTAGTAAACAATAGCAGTTAAAAATATTTTGGAAAGCTTGTACGATAAAAATCAAATTTATTATTCCAAAAAACCTGTAAAATTTTTTGAATGCACGTGTTTTGGGGGTTATAAGAAGCAATTTTTTTTTTTAATGTAGAAAAAATTTACAACTCCGTTACTTAATAGCGGAAGCAATGACAATTTTATTATATACATTTTTTGTGCTCTAAGTAATGAATTAATTATTTAAACTCTGATTTTAATTCAAAAATATAGATTTAAAAGTAAACAAACAGGTCTTACTTAAAGTGTCATCAATATCGCTTTGTTGGCTGTGCTTTTCATATAAGTCCTCATCACCTCCACACATGCAAAGTTCAGTGCATGCAATGTTTTAAGATTTGCATTTGCATGCAACTATGCATTTGCCCTTTATGCAAATGCATTGTTTCATGCAAATGCAATTTGGGTTTACTTGTCTTTGCTACATCGAACTAATTTCAAGATGGATTCAGGTGCACAAGGAAGTACACATAACTGAAGCATAGAAGTTGTTTTTCTTTTCCCATCCGAAGTCAAACGGTGATAAGAATTTGGGTGCTGATGGTCAGCAAGACGCCACTCTAATACCTGATAATGCGCTCTTAAAATATATGAGGACAAAGATGTTCCTGTAGGGGGCAAAGTTTCATTTTGAGCCCACTGCTTGGAAAACATGAACCAACAAAGTTCTCCAATACCTGAAATCTTGGTCAGCGGCATATACAAGGAGTAAATAAATCCTTCAATAGCAACTTTATCATTTGCATTAAATTCATCGGTTAACCCCAGATGACTCAGAGCATCAAGAGTTTTTGTTTGCCGTCTTATAAATTTTTCAAAAAGATGGTTTCCCTTCTCAGAAAGTGAACCTGTTGTATCACATCCTGATAGAGCATGGAGTCCTAATATTCCTTGAGTTTTTTCTGGTCCTAATGCTGTGATAATGCCTTTAATGTCTCTCTTTGTGTTTTTTTATCTTTTAATGCTTCCCCATATGCTGAACGTTTGGGCTTACTTATCTTTGCAATTTCATAGGACGTTATTTCAGTCAGAGACTGAGGTAATATCGAAAGGGAACGGGATGCTGAAGGTATGGTAAGAGAAAGTGGAATTTGTCTATCCGAGTCTTTTTTTTTTTTGATAAAGTACCATTACAATGCCATGCAAAGTATCCTTCCCATAAGATGTGTCTTCAAGGAAATCAATGTTATCTGCAGCACAAAATAAAAATCTTGCCTTTTTCAAATCAGGAGGAATATACATCCCGTCACTATCATCCATGCGCCTTATTAACCCATTTGCTATCTATGTTTCCAAACGTAGAACTTTGGCATAATCAATCGAAACACCTAGTTTATGTAAAGTATCAATTATATATTTGCTTCGGGTAACAGAGTACATAGTAAGGCCAACACCTACTTGCAAAGGCATATCTCGGGCGTGTCGATGAACAGTTTCTTTTGATGCTTGGTGCGGAGACAGTATTATATACATGAATATGTGTGATGGTCTTTTTGCTTTATTCAGCACGATATTGTCCTGCACCTCAGAAATAGAATTAATTTCGAATTTTCCGCTGCAGCACCATTTAAAAAACTGATCAACTTCGATTGGAACGGCATCAACTATCTGATTCTGTTCAAGAGGTCCTGTAAATGTCCATTTCTGGTCAGATGAAACTGCTTTGCGTAATATGTTTGCAGCTTCAAAGATAGTTCTCATGTTTTTTCCAATGTCTATAAAATCATCTTCTGCATTAGATAGGGTAATATCTGCAATTTCCTTTAAAGATACGCGTTGCGACTCATTTACACTTGTTGGATTATTATAAATAAAGCGTCATCAATTTCTTCTTGAATGAGATTTTTAATTTCTTTTTGCGTTCTATTTTTTCCTAAATTTTTATTTGCAATTGACTGATAATTCATTTCAAGGTCTGCTATTGTAGTAACATTTCCCTGAACAAGAAAATCATTTAATGCACACAGGAATTCTACGTCTGTTGCTTTATTAGAAATAATGTCTTGTTACTTTGTTACTACATCAGGATCGCATTTTTTTTCGGAAAACATTAAATATATGTTTTGCTCAGCAATATTTATGGTGTAAAATGTTCTTTGCATGAGAGTCTCCTGGATCTGTACAGTCACTGAGTTTAATTTTGAAAGTTTCATTTTCGGAAATTTCAATGGTTTTTTTTATTTGCTGACCTGCAGAATCTGTTTTTATCGCCACCAATGGTTTTCTTACACCGCCTTTTCCGAGGCAGAAAAACCACTTATTTTTGTCACCAACGACAATTTTGGATCTCGTTGTGTGTAGCCTACAACATTGTCTTCATGAATGGAAGTAGAACAATCTAGTTTATTCTTATCCATTTCGTGAAATCTCTTACTTCTGTCCATGCTTGCTTTATGAGTGCACTTCTCTTAGCATCCTGCATGCCTTGCTTTTTTCAAAGATGGAGGCAAAAAAACTTGTAAATGAGTTTCTGGGAGAGACGACATCGTGAATAAAATAGCAGTGATAAGTTAAGGAAAAAATAACCGTACTTGAAGATTTACAGACTATTCACCAACGAACTGAGAAACAATACTTTCTCTACGCAGAAGCTTTCTCTTCTACTCCCCCTACAAATTCCTTAAGAGCACCCCCAATGTACGATAGTCATATCCGGTCAAAGAGTTTAGGGGGTATACAGGTTATTAGAATTCTGTCAAACGAATATACAGTCAAACTTCGTTAAAACGAATTCAAAGGGACCTTCAAAGTGAATTTGTCTCAACAGTAGCTCGTTTTATCCGAAAAACAACAGTGTTGTGCGTGTTAAGTGATTTTCAACAGAAGGACGGGGATCGCAAATGTAGTTCGCTTTAGCAATAGTTCGTTATAATCGTGTTCGAATTAACGAGGCTCGACTGTACTAATGTTTAGTGATCTTAGCCTGAAAATTAAAGTATTTTTAACTGCGAAAGTTTACCCGAGGTACTTTTAAAACAGCTAATTCTGAGAGCCAAAGTGAAAAAAGAAGATTTATCAGATTTTTTTTAAAAATGAGTTAATAAACAAAAAAATTAAATATTTTGTTTTTAATTTATAATAAGAAGATGAATAGAGTATTAATCAAGTGAATTCACCAGAAAATTATCACAAAATACCCAAAAATTAACTCATAATTGCAAAAACTCATTAAAGCCGCCATCTTGGATTGATGACGTCATACAGGCCGTCTGACACAAATTCAAGCAAAACACCCGGTGAGGCATAGCTACACAGATCATAAGGAATATATTAAAGTTGGTCTCACAATTTCCTCACGAAATTTCCCACGGAATGTAGTATGCCCCCCTACTAGATTGTAAATATGAAAAAATATCTCTAAAACATGGGTTTTACTTTTATGGTCTTACAATCATATTCCATCCACGCAATATCTCTACAAAGTATAAAATGAAGTCTCCAAAAAGCGTCTATGTATTTTAATTCGCAAAACTCGAGAACTACCCGGCTGATTTCACTGAATTTTTCACAGTTTGTTTCATTAAGTCCTGAAAAGGATTGCCGACCAGTTCGAAAGAAATTCGATGAATAGTTCTTTTTTTATTCCAATTTAGACCCAATTTTCACTTAAATTCCTGCATATGGGTTTGAAACATTACTTGCACATATATTAATATTATATATCGTTAGAAAGAGTGGAATTTTCTGCGCTCTACGCTATTTGTTTCAATGCTCCAACTTAGTTAAGGCGGGAGTTATGTTAATTTTTTGCTCGACTTTTTTTTAGTCTTAGCTAAAATTTAGACACTACTTTCTGCATTAAATCTACCAGTCAAAAGTGAAGGAATTGTCCCACAGTTTTCTTTTTGACACCATTGGAAAAAGCAACATTTTTTTACTTCAGATTTATCTCGATCTATGGTCGAAAAACTAAGCTTCTATCTCGAAAAGAAAAGAATGTTACAAGTCTTTTCAATAAAATTAAAAAAATCTCATCTTCATTCAAGATGTCAACCATTTTATTTTCGCGTTTCTACGGTTACGCTTCTTGAATAAATTGTTTCTTTCCATCTTTCGCATTTTAATGCATTATACTTATTTTATTTTGTGTTTCCATGGTTACGCTTTTTAAATCCATCTTTCTCATTTTAAATTCTTAAAAGTATTTTAATATCTATCGACATTGTTTAGAAGTGAAATTTTGCATGATGTTTTTTTTTCTTTTATTTAATCCTGATTGTTGAATATACGTCACTTGACACAATTTTTATTTTCAAGGTAGACCGGCAAAGCCGGACAATGCAGCTCGTATACATCTATAATAGAGTGTATACATTATCGCATCGTCTTCTAATGTACATCGATCCATTGTAAAACACTCAAATCAGATAAAAGAGAGTATTTTCAACAAGATTAAAGCTATAAGTCTTTTAAAATTTAGATGGAGGAAAAATTGTACCTTTTTCAATATTATCCTTTGGATCATCTTCCGTTGGAATCCATTTGACATTTTCTAAATTTTCTTTATCTGTACTCGTCTCGCATTCTTGTTTCTCACAAATAGAACAACTTGACCTGTTTTCTGAGTCTTTTTTATCGTCCTGTGTAAGAGAAAACCCGTTAGAACTTTCAAGGAAACAAATAAGAGTCTAAATTAAATGTTTCAGCTTCTTGACCCAATTTCATCATAAGAGCAAACTATCGAGTTTACTAAAGAATTTCATTTCTTTTGTACCCGTTTTCTTTTTGATCTTTATTATTGTATGAGACTAGTAAAATAAATATTGTCTTTGAAAGTTTCTTTTTTCTTTTTGCTTGTAATATTAGCAGTACATTAGAGTTAATTCGCCAACAAAAATTCTCACACTTCGCTACAAATACGACGTCATGAATGTTCGAAAAACATTTATTTAACCAGTATTGGCTTCTGAATGTTCTAACATATGAAAATGCCAGATATTGTAAGATTAATTAGTTGCTTTTTAAGAACAAAAGAAAAAAGTATTTAAATGATGTGAGTTTGTTTTCTTTTACGTACTTAGTTTGATATTTGTTTTTTAATAAATGTGTCGAGAATTGGCTTAAACGTTATATACATTTCTGTTATCGACATGCATGCATAAAAATTTTCTTACAAACTTAATTCTTTCTATGAATAGCGGGAAAGTGGCGTAGTGGTTAAGCGTTGGCTTCTTACGCTCAACGGCAAGGGTTCAAACCCGACTCCAGCTTGTGGATTTTTAAGATGCTGACAATCGTCGCCGTCCATGCTGTAAGATTATGTGGCGTGTTAAAGATGCATCGAGTATTAATCTGGTTTTAATGGTCTCGGGAAAATTAAACTCCTAGTACTGTTTCGCATCTAAGGTAGTGCAGGCGCCTCCAACAGGTAGAACATTATGCGCCAAATTTTCAAGTGGTTATGCATATTTGCTGGTAGAGAGCCATATAAAAGGTACCGCATAAAAAAAATAGATGTCAGTACCTTGGAATTGTACTAAGTCTGCAAATAATGAGGGGCCAATACGCGGTCCTTTCAAAAACAAACAAGCTAATGTTTTCAAGGTAGGACTTTAGATAATTATTCATACTGTAGAGTACATTGCACATTTAAATGATTGATGCTCTGAAGTATGTTCATCGGTAAACATTTGATAGTTTTCATTTATTGAGGAAAAATAAAATAATTTTTTTAAAAAAAGCAAAAAATGCTTTTTTTTTTTCAACCTAAAGACTATTTTAATAAGCTTGGTTCACACCAAAGAGTATGCAATTTTTGAGTGTTATAATCAAGAAGTCATATGCTTATTTCATTTCATAATTTTTAGAGCAAAACAAGCTTAAGGAAATATTTTAGATTGAAAAATATATTTTTTTTATTTCAAAGTGTTTCTTATTTAAAATTTTGCTGAGGTTGAACGTTTTGAAATTTAAAATATATTAACCTGTTACTTAGTTACTTAGTTTTATTCAAAAAAAAAAAAAACGAAAAGGTATTGTCCGTTTTTCATGAGAAGGCACTTTACTCCTCCTTCGTCACGTTGTACCCGATGATTCTAGTTCGCTGCTTTCAGTAGAAAGTATATTCGGATCATAGCACTTTGTTGTAAAAGCAGCGGGTTTTTAAAGTTTAAGAATAACTAAAATGACAACAGACAAGAAAAGCAATTGATGTAAAGGGCACTAAATCTCTTTTGCACATTAAAATTCACGCCCTAGTTGAGAGTGTTTGGTTGTCTCATTTAGAAGTGCGTGGATTGCTTATCGATCACCTCCGCGTAAAATGGATCTCTGCCTTCGAGGAGGCGGGGCGAAGTGCCTTTTCGTGAAAAACGGACAATATTTACTTTCGTTGAAAAAGTTAAACAGTTATATAGTGGAAAAATAAAAGTTTTTTGAAACTCCTTTAAACTGATGGCTTTACATGAATTAGAGAAAGTTTCAAAATCCTGTATTATTTGAAAAGTTATGTGCCCAGAATCATTGTTTTCTTAAGTTCAATAACTAAAAAGCGGAATCGGCAGACATTATGTAAAAAAAAAAAAAAAAAAAAAAAAAAAAAAGAAAGAAAGAGTCTTTAAAAATGACTTTAAAAAGTTTCATCAATGAAACTGACCTTCAGTATCAAGAACAGTAATGTATAAAATAAGATGAAATTTAAATACTGGACAGTTATGGCGCTAGACATTATCACGTGCATAAAGAGAATAAATCGGACGCGTCAACTTGGTATAGTGTTCTTTTTTTTTTCAATATGGAGGTGTGATTCCTTTTAGAATCAATGCAGCATATGCAACGAAACATGGTGCTTTGGAAGCCATGGTGGCCTGATCGGTAAGGCGTCGGTCTAGTAACCGAAGGATCCCTGATTCGATGTCAGCCGGATCCAAGATCCTCCGTGTTCGTTAATGGTGAATGGGGCAAATTAACTATGTCATGGTCACAAAGTCTTCCAAGTGAATCAATCCCTCCGGAGGTGCTGGATCAGAGATTGTTCGGCTTCTGGTCTGTATTTAAAAATCAGAGCTGTCTTCAAGGCCCCATTCAACTGGTTTAACCACAAATAGTGGTTACGTATCCGTTATTTGAAGAAAATGATTAAGGAAAAAATCATTTAACTTAAAAGCCACGCATTTCATCCGCCTTGTCCTCCCGCCTAAATTAAATTTCATAAATTAAATTATCTCATGTTTTGGTTTGGATGGTACATTTGGTTGGAGGACCTGGAGTGAAATATGATATGTACGATGATTTTCGGACTAAATTGATTTATTAACATTAATGTCTCAAATCTGGTAAAAATTCGTTCAAGCAGAAAAAACACTTCACATAAAAATGGCTGCAATTTTCATTATATTTGTGTAACATAATTAATAAAAATATACTGAAGTATTTTTGCATAAACTGCTTTGGTGGTTTAAACATTTTTTATTTTTCTTAAATTATGTCAAACCATCGAAGAAATGTTCATATAGTGTAGAGAAATAAATAAGAGAAAAATGCTTTATTTTTATACCTCAGCAGAAAAGCCTTCTACTAAGATGGCGACTAGTAGATTGAAGAGAACGTAATTGCCAAACGTCATCAATGCCACAAAATAAAGTGCTGCCCAATGGGAAGTCTTTTCCATGCCATTAAACAACACCACATTCCAATCTTCTTGTGTAAGTATCTACAGCAATAGAACAAGTCAAGATTAAGAATTTCTTTTTCTGACTAAGTATTAAAAGAACAACTTTGATGATCTCTTCGGATGTTTAGATTCAAAGACAAAAATGTTGTTGCTGATGTAGTATTGATTCAAAATAGTATAATTAAATTTCAATGCGAATAAAAAAAACTAGCAATTTAAAAAACAAACAAAACCAATTACTTTTTTATTTTTAAACATATCAAAAGCTCATAAACAAACACTAACTACTTCGGTAGTTAAATAAATTTTGTCTAGCAGTTTTTGTAGCTTAGTTTTTTGGTATTATTTCCATTCTTTTCGTTCACGCACGTTACGAAAAGTCCCGTTCTTCTCTTTTAATGTGCTATTGCTTTCAAATGCATAAATCAAAAAAATAAATAAATAAAATAAAAATTAAATAAAATAAAAAAAAAGTAAAAACATTAATTAAAAAAATCAATTAATTTTTTAATACCACAAAGTAGCGCAGCAACTAGGTAGATTTGTATTAGTTTTTTCTTCACTATGAAACATTAGAAGCATAAAACACAAATCTGAACCACACAAAGTGATTTATTTAAACAAACGGAGCAGAGGATAAGGTACCATCATATTTTATTCACTCTAAAAGCATATTAGTGCTCCCAAATGAACTCTTAGCATTTTGATCAACACAAGTAAGAATATTGTCACAAAGAGTAATAAAATAATAGTAATATTATTAATAATATTATTATTTGATTCTGACGAATGTCCAAAATAAAAAATAATTGGATTTTATCAGTTTGTTTATGTATATAAAAAGTCATTTATACCACCTAAAAAAGTTTATAATTTCAGTAATTCAAGATTTAAAAATGTCCAAACTTTTGAACTTTCTATACATCTATTGAAATTCACTTTTGAATATCCGAAAAGTTTTATGATAATCTAAAAACTTATACTTCAGAAACTTTCGCAAATGGACTTTTGCAATCAATTCTGAGCAAATTTCAAAG
Source organism: Uloborus diversus (assembly GCF_026930045.1). Lineage (NCBI taxonomy): Eukaryota > Metazoa > Arthropoda > Arachnida > Araneae > Uloboridae > Uloborus > Uloborus diversus. Next base: position 105,978,948 of record NC_072738.1, on the reverse strand, counting down.
GTCAAACTTTGCGACTTTCTACTCCGAGGAAAGTGGTTTACTTACTTGAAACAGCCTTTAATAATGCTAAGAGAAAGCTACCGCACTTGAAAATTGAAATCATTTTCGATCAAACATGCATTTGCAATCACTACAACTTTTAATAAGTAGTATTTTGTGGTATACGAACATTGTTAGGTAACATCCATATGAATACTTACTTTTATTTACAAGCAGTTTTTCAACGAGCGTTTAATGTAGATTTTGTACAAATATTAAACGTGAAGAATGAACAAAGACTTGAAATTTTAAATCGATATAGCAAGGAGAAATAGATACAGCCGGACGTTACAATAGTTAACCAACCTTGTATCTTAAAAAAATATGATTATGCGAGAGGGGGAGAAAATAAAATTTATTGATTTTGTCTTCAATAGTTAGGAAACAGCTCTTTTACTGCAATCCTGAATCTCTATGCATTAAAATTGAATAGATACGCATGTTAGAGTCATTGTCCAAGGTATCTTGTCAATGTAAAGCCTAAAAAGTAATGAAAGAAAAAAAAATAAAGAAAGAAAAAAAAAAGAAAGAAAAAAAAGGCGAGAAGTCGAAAGGTCAGAGGGGATCAGGATACGTGCATAAAGACTTTTGGGAGGGGGATCGGTTACTAAGGTAATAATAACTTTTAACAAATGAATAAAAGGTTTAGTTGATGTTCTTGTAATGAAGAATTTATTTTCAGAAGTCTTTTAGGTAAATCGAAATGCATAAATATTTTGGCAGCTACGGTGCCTGCAACTTCTACTGTAAACAACATTGGATTTTCTTACAGTGTAAAGTAGGAAGTTTTTCATATCTAAAACACGTGCTTATAACTCTAAATTTTTTTCCCAAATTAACATTGATTTTCTTTTTTTTTGTATACAAAATGCTTGAAAGGAAATTGGTTTAAGCTAGCGGTTGTTGTTCTTATATTTCACTGAAAGATTTGCTTTGGCTTGCGGGGATTTGATGACAACTTCAATGTACCCATTTTTTTAATGAAAACTTAGAAAACAGTTTTGAAGTGAAACAGTTTATTATACAGAGAAACAATATCTTACTTGGAAAACTGTAACAATCGCCCACAACAAAGAGTCGAAATTTTTTCTATCACACTGCGTTATTCCATCGGGCATCTTTTTGCAAAACTTGCAACCGAACAAGTTCATACCTAAAATACTAAAGAAGAAATGCTACTTTAATTGAATAAATATTTTAAAAGTTTTAACACTAATATAATAACTTAAAAAAAGAGTGATTTGCTTCGGGTCATCTTACGTAAAAGCCCACAATTGAGGCAGTGAGAAGCAAAGTGATGTAAGTTGCAAAATTAAAAAGTTGGAGATAACCAGTACACATGGTAGGTGAACCTCTCTTCTGTCTTGGGACAAGAGATGGTACTAGCAGCCCTGGTAGTTCCTGCTATACAGCACAATTTAGAAAAAAAATTTCAATGAAAGCCTACCTAGGATGTTATCTTTAAACGCGTTTTACTCGAAACTTGAAAATGTCCGCTTACATCCCTTTGCTTCTCACTGCCTCAATTGTCCTTTACGTGACTGTTGATAAATATTTCATTAATATTAATAATTAAAAAAATGTACTGAACAAAATTTTTGGCTTAAGAACTCACCGATACGTTTGTGATTTTTGAACTGCAAATTTTTGTTTAATTTCCTTTTAAATTATTATTTTAATTCAATAAATAAACTGTCACGTGCGGTACAAAATGTCCGGTTTTTTAAAGGAAAGTCCTTTCAGTATGATTTCATGCTTCACAGCTTTCTTTAAAGTTAAGATTTAATGGGTTGCTGAATCATACGTAATCAGCTCAGTACTCATCATTTGAGTTGAATTTCTTTACTTCAGTTGATTGAGAAAACTGTATACAATATAGATTTCCTTTAGAGAAATACTAAACAATACCGAAAATGAAATTTCCAGCTAATATATGTTTAATACTGTTTTAAGTTTGTTGAAGACAATTCCAACTTATTACTGTTCAGATAACTACATCCTAACAAAATATCTAGGACTAACGTAAACAGTCAATGTGTCTCATTTAACACTTTAAGGACGACACGGCCGATTTCGGGCGGGTCAGATGAACGTCCTTTGAGGACGAGCTCGGGCGTTTACAGCCGGTAGAAGTATCTTCAGGGGGTGGATCGCATAAAAGGAAGGGACATAGTCGGGACCACCGGGGCGGGAAACTTTCGCGGGAGATCTTTATCAGCGATCCGCTAATGACCGCGGCGATTTTCTTTGAATTCACTCCTGCTCTGCTTAGAAGGGTATTGTGCGCGATTTCTACAAAAGAGAGGGAATCTTATGTTTTCTTTTATTTTTCTTCGGTAAAATGTTTCGCACAAACCTAAAACTCCCTTCTTCTTTTTTGTTTATGTACAGATACAAGTACTATTCCCTATCACATACAAATCGGAAAGAATACAATAATAGGCGAAGGAGTAGAAGCGTTTAGTATCTTTGTTCGGGTCGGGATCAATTAAATGTTTTAGTTTAATTGCGTTTCCTATACTTTTATTATGGAGAGAGCTTTCTCCATACATGCTTGCGATGTTATATAATTTCGTGTCAATCTTCAATGTGATTAGCTGCAAAATTGTATGGTGGGAAACTTTAGTCGTCTTTTTTTTCCGCAATAGATTTGCTGTTTTGTCATTTCTATTATTTAAAATTTTTGATAAACAAAACAATGCATTTCTTTTATTTACGTCGTTAATAATGAAAGTCTTTAAAAGATTTTTTTTCCCGCTTCTGGAAAGCATTTCCGACCCTACATTGCTATATGATTTCGAGTAGTCAGGATGTACCCTACCCCTCAAAGAAGTTCTGAAACGTTTAACTGAAACACCTTGTGTACATATATATATATATATATATATATATATATATATATATATATATATATTTATAAGCTAAAATCTCTGATCAAGTAACATACTGATGTCACCAATGATGAAACTCGCGATAAAATGAATACTTATGCCCCTACTTTTGTACGAAATCGTAGATTATAAATGATTAGCGGTAGGGCATTGTGTCATTATAGGAACTCCCAAAGTTCGGTATTTTATTTTACAACGGTAGTGTCCCGAAAAACTGTCCTATTCTACATTAAGCCATAACAGCGTAATTTTGTAAAAAAAAAAAAAAAAAAAAAAAAGAAAAAAAAAACTTTTTATTTATTGATCAGTTTTATAAGAGCGCGAGTCCCAACCTTTGTATGCAGTAGAGTAAAGAAACGTTTTTACACTCTCTTGCAAAGTAGGGAAATCTGACTTACGTTACTGTGAGCATCTGAGTTTGAGATACAGTTAGTTTAACACGTCAAATTTTAAGTTCAATGTCCCTGATAAAAAGGCAATTAGTCTCCGTCATACAATGACATGTTATTTTCTAATATATCATACGTACACAAAACTTTGGATTATAGCAGCAGTGCCGGTAAATTAATACAAAAACGTCAGTCAGTTTTGTTTGAAAAGTGCTTATCTTTGATTTTGCAGATCTTCGGAATAAAAGATGGAGAGGAGCGGGAATAAAAAGTTTTAAAAACGTCCATGTGTATGTTTCTTTAGTATTTTGGATTAATATGCTAAAAAATACTCTACATTTGCTGCAGAATTTCAGTAATCGTGTGTGTGTGTGTGCATAGCATTCCTAAATAGTCCTAGTTAAAAGATTTTATTCATCTGCTAATGAAAACAAAGCTCTTTAATTTAAAAATAATACTTAATTATTAAAGATTGCGATTAGCAGCATTAAATAATGAATTAGCAAAAAAAGAGTAAGTATATAAGTAAATACTACTTATTTCTTAAAATGAAAGTAAGACGAGAATGAAAATTGGACCGCAACCTTTGCGCGACTATTCAAATCTCTTTGTCTTATTGGAAGCGTACTTTTGTCTTCAATTTTGAATTTATTTTTAATGTCAATTACTGCACAACAAGAGCATAAAAATCTGTTCAACCCGTTCCTCCTAAAAAGGAAAATTCCTCATTTTAAAACTACAAAATAGTTTTTTAATCATATTAAAGTGGTGAAATTAAAAAAAAAAAGAAAGAAAGAAAAGAAAGGAAGTGAAAAAAAAAACAGAAAAAGAAATTTTGCTGCAAGCTCTGCCCATTCTTGAGCAAAGCGTCGGATGAGATAAGCAATCTTGCCATAAGGGGAATTCTCTTCCCTCCCAATTAGCTCACAATAGAGGAGCACAGCTTTTCCCGCGTAAAACCGAATGGCTTTTCTACTTCGGAAGAGTCGATTTTGAGATGCTGTTCCGAAAGTGACCTCCGTCTTTAGGGGGTAAGATCAGTGGATGAGCCATCGTCCTTAAAGAGTTAAGTTCAAGATGATCTACTACGTGTCACGCTGTGTTGATAGGAATCTCTACTATTAGTGTGTAGACACACTCTCAAGATCTGCATTTGTAATCCTTTGAAACTCAAACAGCGCATGCACTATCCAAAAACTATTCAATGAATTGAGTCACATTCTGAATTTGTAGAAAGAAATGGCGGTTATTTACAGGATATTATACTCCAGCCATCAACAGGAAAATGTGTTCAACGTCAAGGTAAATGCTCATTGATGTACCTAAATATTACTTTATCAAAAATATCAAAATAATCGAGGCAGGAAATATTTCGCTAGTAAAATCACCAGTTTTTCTGACTGACTCTATAGTTACATAAAGTAAGACGCAAACTGCTTTGTTTTGATTTTGTTTTTTAAAGTTAACTGTGGTATTGTTTGTAAAATACATTATTGCGCCATATTTCATATAAATCTTGCAAATGTAACTCTTATGAGAACAATATTAATGTAAGAAATCTACTTTTTCGTGTAATTACGAAAAAATGAAGCATGTTCGACATTTATACCAAAACAAATAAATAACTTCTTTGATATTTCTAAAAATGAAAATACAGCAATGATCTAAGAAGATGGTACGATACTGGTACTTCCCTTGCATTCCACTTTTGAGAGTACTCAAGAAGAAGTGTCTTTTTAGTTTTTTTCTGTTTTATTACGTAAATAAATCGTAAGTTGATTTTTTTTTATCAAATTAGAGGGTGTTCCAAAAGTCAGGACGAACTTCAAAGATGAAAAATTCGAAAGCGAATAAAGATAATGAGATCCGGTTTGCACTGAACGAATAGAAAAGAAACCGGGTTTTGTGTGGCAACGAAACAAAAATAGTTATGTTTTGACCAACAGATGGCGCTATAGTTTTTTATTTCCCCATAATTCTTGTATTACAGATGAACTAAGGCTTTCTCAACTATGGACAGCATTTTGATGCATACAAGCTTCGACTACCATTACCTGTTGCCGTTCTTTTTATATCCTTTGTTGCTTTCCATGATGCTACATCAGAAATCCGGCAGCGTCATCTGTTGGTTGCCAACAGAACTATTTTTGTTTCGTTGCCACACAAAACTCGGCTTCTTTTCCATCCGTTTAGTGCAAACCAAATCTTTTTTATCTTTGTTCGTTTTCGAATTATTCATTTTTAAAGTTCGTCCTGACTTTTGGATCCCTTGGCATATTTCAGCGAACTTTAGATCAGAAGATGCTCCCTATTTATGTTCATAATCCTCCCTCAAAGGAGCGCATGAGAAGTATTGAAGTATTTTTTCCAAAATAGCAAAGTATTTTGTTTAAAAAATTCAAAATATTCCACAAGACAAAGAGAAGACTATTTAAAAAAATTAACATTTTGACTGTGAGAAAGACATGTTACTTTTTCAAAAAACAAAGAAATAAAAACTTGCTCAAATGCACTACATTCGCACGCACACACACACACACACACACATCCATTCAGACATAAAACTTTTTAGTAGCTGAACTGTAGCTCCTTAAAAATAGCTCTATGTTTCAATTAGGCCTTATTTACTTCGAGGTCAAACAATTCAAAAGAATGAATTTACTAAAGTTATCTTTAAAAATATAGCTTTGTCTTGATTAAAAATTTATTTTTAAGCAAATCACATCAATGCCAGACACCCTTCAGTGCAAACATCCAGTCTTCCTCATTATCTCTTTGCAAAAGATACATCGCACAACGATCGTTCCCTCTGCCGCAGGAGAAACTCTGTCCTATCCTCTTCGAAGCAGAATAAAACTTAACGGAAGTTGACAGTTATATTCATTCATGTAGTAGTTTATGTCGAGATGAATGATTATTCATTTCCAAATAACGAGCGTTTACGTAGCGGAGCCGACACAAACTTGCTTCAATATTTAGCTTGCGAGCATAATAGTCGGAGGGATAGCAATTCGGAACAGTTCAGACAATCATTACTACTTTGTGTACGGATTTAAAGAAAATGGTATAAGTCAAAATACAGTTGCAATGTTTTGGAGTATTGCTGTATAGGTAACAGTTCGTTCAAAACTTTTAGAACCTTCTTTTTAGTACATTAAGAGTATTTTTATATTTTTGTTAGATATTTTTCAAAAGTACTTTGAAACGTAATACCATTGTTTTATTTTTAATTTTTTTCACGGAGTCCAATAAATATAAATGATTTTATAAAAGGGGCTGTCCGTAAATTGTTGAATGAATAATTTCACCAAATTTGTAAAAAGAATATTTAATTTTTGTTAAAACTTTTCGTTTGAAAGACGACATTATTACTTCTAATTAAATACAATTTAGAAATGGTAGTTTAATAACATTTAAATCAAGTCTTCATATTTCTTAAAATCGTAAGAAACATTCATTTGTTGAGTTTTTCCCGAAACAGAATGAAAAAAGTTGAACTGTATACTTACTACTTGTATCATTCACTCTACAAAGTGATGTAACACTTATTTTTCAGTATATTTGACCCTCTCCCTCTAGTCGCAAAGTGTCACACTTCACATTACTACTTCACCTCCCCTTGTCACATTCACCCCACGAAGTGATGTAAAACTTATTTTTCATTATATCTGACCCTCTCCCTCTAGTCACAAAGCGTCACACTTCACATTACTACTGCACCTCCCCTTGTCACTTCACCCCGCGAAGTGATGTAACACTCATTTTTCATTATATTTGCCCCTCTTCCTCTAGTCACAAAGTGTACATTTCACATTGCTACTGCACCTCCCTTTGTCACATTCACCCCACGAAGTGATTTAACACTCATTTAGTATATTTGACCCTCTCCCTCTAGTCACAAAGTGTCACACTTCACATTACTACTTCCCCTCCCCTTGTCACATTCACCCCACGAAGTGATGTAACACTTATTTTTCATTATATCTGACCCTCTCCCTCTAATCACAAAGTGCCACTCTTTGCATTAGTACTGCATCTCCCCTTATCACATTCACCCCGCGAAATGACGTAACACTCATTTTTCATTATATTTGACCCTCTCCCTCTAATCACAAAGTGGCACTCTTTACATTACTACTGCATCTCCACTTGTCACATTTTATATTTCATATCGATGTGAAAACTATTTTCATTTCAACCACGATGCGTGAGGTCACACTTCTTGTTCGTCTCTCCTTCGCTCCTTTTACAAAGTTTCACAATTTCACGAACCTCTTCCCCTCAAACCATGATATCATTTATGGACGCGCTCCAAGCAAAAAGAAAATACTTTTTAAAGTTTTACAGATGTGAGAAACATATCGGCAACTTACTATAGTAAAAACTTACAACTATGTACTTTTGCACAACTATGTCTGAAAAATATTTTCCTTCTTTAGGACAATTTCACTCATTTGTTTTACTATAAGGCTTACTAGAGGGAGAGCGGGGGGGGGGGGGGGAGCTTGACATTCTTTTCTACGGACTAGTGTTTATGACTGTGCTTCTACTAAGGACAATCCTCAATTTTATTTTAGGACATTTTTAATAATATTTAATGTTCAAAAATCTTAAAAGTGACATAAATAATGAGGTCGTTTCAAAAATTTTGAAAGTATTTTTTTCTGAAAGAGCACGCTTAAAAACATAGGATTTGATCATTTTTAAAATAAAAGTTTAATATTTAAAAAAAAATATTTTAATCTGTGCGCAGATTCAATTCCCTTTTATACGCTTCTGCGCATGACATCACAAGTGATGAAATGCCATTCACTGATACAATAAGCGCAGAGTGCAATTTTTGATTTGCTTCTCAGTCATCATAACCTGGACACGCGGTAGACCGCAAGCGTAAAAATTCACCGCGCCAGTGGAGTGCGCACCAAAGTTCATCACTTGTTACGTCATAAAGATCACGCCTTATTCGAAAAATCGGACATTTAAAAAAAATATTAAAAATTAAACGTTTTGAAAATAAAAGATTTTCCTTGCTCCATATTAATTTTTTTGCTTATTCTACCAACTTCAGGGACTAAAAGTAGTACTTTTATTTGATAGAAACAACGCCATTGTAAATATAGTTATTAATATTTAAAATATAAACTAAATCATGTTTTAAACTTAATAAAAAATTACAGCGACAACAAGAAACACGAAACCGATATACAAACCCAAATTTAATGTAAGAGTTCAGTCGAACCTCGTTCACGCGAAATCACTTAATGTGAAATATCACTTTACACGAAATGCGTATTTGGTTCCGTGAGTTAACAATCACTGAATAATTTATCACCTAAGATGAAAGCCGGATAGCGTGAAATGATTATCATGGTCCCGTTAATTTCGTGTTAACAATGTTCTGTACATCAATCTCTAGTATTGCCACTGTCTCATACTTGCTAATTTCAATTGTTAGAACTTTAAAGCAGTTATAGCGAATTTCAAGATGTATTCTAAGGTGCTTCTGGCAAGAAAAGCGGTCAAGGATTGCTTTAGGAGACTAAGAGGGGAAAAAAAAATGAAAAAAAAATTGATTTTTTATTTTAAGAAATAGAAGAGATTTTCCCCCTTTTCAAAAATTTACACTCAAGAGCCTTTATATTATGACCACCCTGCTAATAACATGTAAGACCAACTTTAGCCCTCAAAACTGCTAGCACCCGCCGTGGCATTGATTCTAAAAGGTGCTGATAGGTAGTCTGAGGTATCTGGTGCCAAGCGCTCACCAACTGTGGTCATGAAATTCCCTCAAATTACGACGGGGTAGCAGGGCAGCACGAATTTGGTTTTCCAAGTAGGACCATAGATGCTCTATTGGATTAATTTCAGGTGAGTTTAGGGACCAAGACATGACTTGAAAGTCACTGGAATGTTCCTCGAACCAATCCATGACGATTTGACCCTTATGAGGTGGTGCATTATCCTGTTGGTAAACACCATCGCCTGCAGGAAAAACTGTTGCCATGAATGGGTGAACCTTGTCTGCAACTATGTTCAAGTAGCTCACAGTGGTCAAGGATTGTTCTAAGGGGATAATGGGACCTAATGTGCTCCATGAAAACATTGCCTACACTATAATACCCCAGCCACCGCCTTGTATCCGTCCAACTGTGCATCCGAAAGCGAGGGATTCCTTTGGAAATCGGCGTATTCTCACACGCCTGTCGAGGTGATGGACCAAAAAACGTGATTCGTCAGACCATGCAACCTTCTTCCATTCCTCTAGTGTCCAATTCCGATGTTTCTTGGCCCATTGTAACCGCATCTGGCGATGACGTTTCGTCAGTGCAGGAACATGCTTCGGCCTCCAGCTGCGTAGGCCCATACGCAGCAATGTACACTGCACAGTGTGTTGAGAAACACTGTCAAGGTCACCTGTGTTGTAACTGGTGGTGATTTCGGCTGTTGTATCTCTTCGGTTACGGCGAACAATGCGTAGCAATCTCCGCTCTCCTCTGGAATCAATGCGCCGTGGACGACACACTGTTGTCTGGCGACTTGCAGTTTCACCATCCCTGCACAATTTTTGATACGTGCTCACAACAACTGCACGTGAACAGGGCACTATACGCGCCGTTTCTGAAATTGATGTTCCCAGTCGGCGAGCCATAACGATTTGACCTTTATCGAAGTCTGATAAATCAGACTTCGCTATAGCTGCTTTTCGCATTATGTTGCTAATCGCACTATTTTTAGAAAGACAATGCATACCCGCTTTATAAACTCCAATATCAACCGCGCACGCACAGTGGTTCTGGTCCTGGGCGAGACCATTTCTATAGATAGAGGATGGTCATAATGTAATGGCTCTTCGGTGTATATGTTTCCGGTCAACAGAACCCGAAAAACACGAAGATTAAAACATATAACAGTAAGGGTAACTGCAAGGGTCGAAAATGTTTTCGCCAGTTTTCTCGAAATGTGCTTTTTTGATGGTTAGGTACACTTTACTGAAGTTCTACTATTAGTACATGTTTGAAATTTGGCACAATTGTTTATACCACATGCTTCAAGTGAACCTAAAAGTTTTAGAAATTTTGTTGAATATTTTTTGTAAGAACCCAATTTGATGATGAACTTTTTGAACAGTTTTGAATGTTCAACTCTAAATTAAAAAAAAAGAAAAATCAATTGGTAAAAATAAATTGAAATGAGGTAAGCATCATCAGTTTCACTATTTTAAAGATACATATGAGGCAGTGAGAAGCAAAGGGATGCAAGTGGAAAAATTAAAAATTTGGAGATAACCAGTACACAAATGGTGGATGAACCCCTCATCTTTCTTGGGGTACCAGTGGCCCTGGTAGGTTCCGGTATACAGCTTGATTTAGAAAAAAAAAATCAATGAAAGCCTACCTAGGATCTGATCTTTAAACACGTTTTGCTCAAAACTTTAAAATGTCCACTTGCATCCATTTGCTTCTCACTGCCTCATATCAAATTTCAGGGTAACATTTTATGTCATCAGTGAAGAAAGTGTACCTAACTGTAATCCATCATTTTGTTCTCGAAAAACTATGTCTTAGTTCAGACAAGGTTTAAAAATACTTTTCAACAAGTGATAGTTTTTATTAACACTAACATGCTCCTAATAGTATCTAAAAACACTGGAAAAAATTTCACTTTTAAATAATTATTTTGTAAAAAGATAGGCAGGTTAATAATGTAACCGTTTTGCCCGAACTTGTCAAGTCGAGAACGTCTTGGTCCCCTTCAAGCATATCCCTTGAATAAATTCAAAGCTCATTAAACTAAAGCTTTAAAGAATTTTCTTCAAATTTTGGAAAAATATTTCTTTTTGAAGCGTTCATTCTACTTCAATTACTAATTAAAATGAGGGCTTCAAATAGGCAGTGGGTAAGGTATATTCGTAGCAGCTCAACTTATCGCCATTGACAGTAGACATACATTTGTTATTAAATTTACGAAATTAAAGGTAATGTTGCGTGCATGTTTGCTTTCCCTTTTTCTGTTGATCGAGTAGATTAATGGCAAACTAATTGCATGTACTGCTTAAAAAATCAATGCAGCACAAAGCTTTAACAATTTTGCACCATTAATTATTACGAAAACGAATGTCGAATAATGCCTCCATGTTTTCAAACGTGGCAGAAAATATATACTAATAATAAAACTGAAAGCCTGTCTGGATCTCTGTCTGTCTGTCTGGATGATTGTGACGCGTGTAGCGCCTAGATCGTTCGGCCGATTTTCATGAAATTTGGCACAGAATTAGTTTATAGCATGGGGGTGTGCACCTCAAAGCGATTTTTCGAAAATTCGATTTCGTTCTTTTTTTGTTAGTTTAACAGAAAGATAATTCTTGCTTTCATTCATTGCATTCATTCGCAGGGTTCCTGATCCAAAGTGCAAAATGCTGCAAAATTGTAATTGATTTGAAGAAATTGGGAACGGGAGATATTAATCGGAACAAGATCGCCCACTTTTTATTACGTCATATGAAGGTCGCTAAATACTGTTAACAACCTGTTGAGACAGAAGAACCGATGCTACTCAGCAGCGAAAACGATTGTTTCGAAGAAAGACAAAGAGTCTCCCGCCAAACAATCCGAAATAGGACATAGGCAAGTAAGTCTATATTCTGTTGACTGTTACGTTGTATGGATCGAAGAAAGTGGTTTTGCAGAGCATCGGGTTCAAAGTCAAAGTGATTGACGTCAACTACTGTTCATTGATGAGTTCCGATTCCGTTTACTTTGACACCAAATGAGTTTTGGTATAGCGATAAAGTGGCACTCCAAATAACCCCATTTTCGTTCTAGAAGGATCATATTACAGACGAGGTGATTTGATGGTATGAGTTAGGATCACCATATTCATGTATAAGGACCTGCATATCTTCCAGAATGGCGATTTGACGACCCAAAGGTATGCAGACAGGCCTCATGGCCTATCCTGAGGCCTCATGTCATATCTCGAACTGCAGCATTTGATGACTTCTTTCTGTTGAAGGTATAATAGTACCAGATTTCATAGAGCTTTCCACGAGAAAAACTTTTTGAAGTATTGCAATGCAACGTAGCATGTTCTCCTGACCTCAACTTGATAGAGCATGGTTGGATCGCAATTCTTCACGAGTGAAATAGTATTCCCTAATATCGTACCGAATACTCGCAACACTGGCTTCCGACAATTTTTAACAGTTCGGGAGACCACACGACATGCTAAACATCCTTTATCATAGCTCAATAATACGTATTCGTCATTTACATGTAACCACATTGTTGTCCCGAAAAATCATTTAATGTTCTTTGTACCGTTCGAAGGAATTCAAGTTTCCATACAAATGTATTTTGCATCTTTTTGTCATACTGCATTTTGTTACATGTGCATTCTCCATTCGTGCCCAACGGTTTCTTCACTTTTTTGCCTGCTGTTCAAAATTTTTCAACGGAGTAGTTGTGTTGTTGTATATCACACTAGCAATGTTAATTAAATGTGCAATAAAAGAATGGTTTAGGCCCCTTCCTCGTTTTGCCGACATTTAAAAATTCCTCCCATCTCAAGATACACTGTAAAAACGATTCAGAAACTTCATGGAAAATAATAGGCAGCTGATGTGCCCAATTTCTGTCAGTAACATATCTCACAAAAACCAGGAACGTTTTCCGCTAAAATTCAGTAACCTTCCCGATCCCAGTCATGCGTCTGGAACTTCAGAGTAATCTTAGGTAGGGGTAAAACAACAGCTCGGCACCTTCCTGATTAATCAAGGTAGTTCCAAAAGCAGTATCGCACGGCCAAAGCTAAAACAGAATTGCAACAAGTATCTCACGTCATCGCAATGCTTGCAAAGCTGCGTAGTCCATACTTACTCGCTCCCTATGGGAGCTTAATCAGTCTGGACGAGCCATAATCGAACGGAAGTTGATACACCTTATAAATACTCTTAGTTAATCTTTAAACTAGGAGCTGAAACTATTTTTTACAACAAAGAGAAGTCTGCATTCGGACAACTTGTAGCAATTCAGGAAACGTTTTGACAATGATACCTGATATTTCCAAGAAGTGAATAAAAACCATTGAAATCCCGAAACGTTACACGGAAATACTCAGTAACTTTTCGGAATTCTTTTACAGTGTAGATCAGAAGTTAAGAATGAAACTGAAAAACAAGTGGGAAGGGAATTTCATGTCGGTAAAAAGTAGGGGACACAAAAAAAAGTTTGTTTTGGTATTAAGATTAACTAAACGAAAACATTTAAATTCATTTTGTACCTACTCAAACATCGCTTTAGTTATAAAAGCGGACTTGCAAAAAAGCTACTTTTAGGGCCACATTTGTGACTAAATATAGAAAGTGAGTGTGAAACTCAAGCGAGGCCAAACACTTGTGTTCAGATTTGTATCAAGAGTTTTTTTTCCGAAAAACATCGGAATTGGATACATTTTTAAGACGCAGCACACCATGAAGAGTTGGATTCCAACTAGAAATTTTTAACTTTCCTGCTCTGTTCCACTTAATGAACTGTTATTGATAGAGACTATTATGTATCTGTCACTTTTACTCTAGTAGAATAACAACTCAGTACAGAGAAGTTCTTCAGAACACAATTTGTCGAAAGTTACAATGTACGCCTAAAACGTGTTTCGCCTAAAACGAGACCCTACAGCTAACAGTCAGCAATTATCAATATTTCCAAGCTTTATTAATGTATCGAGAGATAGTTTGCATCTTCTCTTTTCTCGCACCGCCGATTTCATTTAATGACTGATATTTGTCAAGTTGACTTTGGCAGCAGATATTAGTGTAATATTCAGAGACCTGAGAATTGAAAACATACGGGTTCAACTTGAATTCCGTCAATGTTTTCCCATATTTAGAACTAAAACTGTTAAAGTATACGTTACTTTAGTACAAAAATGACGCAAGGATTAAAATAATAACTTTTTCTTTTTTTTAAAAACTCTGATGCCATCAGGTTTAAATGAAAATGGAACAATAAATGAATATTTAAATTCATTAATTAATTAATGTATGAAGAAAAACGAATGACTGAGTAAAATAGTGAATAAATAAAAAAATAAGTGAATCGATGAATAAATAAGAGAATTACTAACTGAAGGAATGTAAATGAAACAATTAATAAATGAATACGTAAATGTTTTAGTAAATGATTGAGTGAGTAAACGAAATAAGCTATTTCACTTTGCCCCGCATGTACTCGACTAGTTCAACAAAATATTTTAAATACAAATAAGTTTAATATTAACTTAAAAAAAATATTGCACCGCATATTAGAACATCTCAATTCATATTTAAAATATTAATAACAAGAACTTTATCATTTTATAATGTCAGAAATAATTTTTGACTTGCAACAAATATTACAATATGAGTACCAATTTTTGAAAATTGCCTGTATTATCGCCGAGCATCTATCTTCGGCGGTATTTTTTTCCTCGCTGGAGTAGACTATACGTGCAACTACACTGTTAAAATATTACCAGATAAGTGGTTCTAAACGCATAGTAAATATTTCACCTATTCACTTTGCCCCGCTATTTCTCTTTGCCCCATATTCCCCTACTATATGATTTTGAGGAATAAAGCACTGCTTAAATTATAAAGTTAGCTACTTAAATCATAAAGTTGATTTATTTTAAGTTTCATTTACAAATCGCTAAGTAAAAAAAAATGAAACATTTTTACCTACACACACAAATAACATGTATGTAATTTATATTTCGATATTTTATTTGATATTTTAACAGCGTTATATCTATTTTAACAACCAATGATTTCCTCTCTATTTATAGAATAGAATAAATTTCCGAGTTCCGAAGTTTCTGAACTTAATTTTATCTGAAAGTAATTAATACTCTGAACTATCTAATTGTAGAAAGAAATTGATAGCTTTTTGATATCTATTGAAAACTTTGTCCATATTTTCTTAATAATACAATGCTAGAAAATAATTTATTGTTCGTGCAGACAGACAAAGTTGTAAATCTTGTTTCCTCTCTAAAATCAATGGGAGCTATCAATGTTTTTAAAAAATTACGTCTTTAAAAATTAATGAAAACATCTTAGGTATACAATACCAAGGTTGATCAATAGTTTCCAGAGATCTTTTGATCGTTACCTTTATCTGCTTTGCCCATGGAAATGGCGATAGAAAGTAACGATTGTCCTTTAATTTTTCTACGGTTGGAAAATAATCAATACTTTTGAAATCATTACTAATGATTAAGTATCCAATATTTTCCCAACTGTACATTGAGCAATGTGCAATAAATAAATAATTCTACGAAATGCAATAGTATGAAGTTCTTAATTAGTTCATTCTTCTTAAATATTCAGCTGCATTAACGATAGCTCCTACAATCCACAGAGAATGCCCCGAATTTAGTATGAAAAAAAAAAAGGATGTAAATGATAGGGAATGTAAAAGATAATTAGATAACTTGGTATAATGTTCAATTTCGCAAAACATTGTAGACACGTAATTTTTAATTTTGTACAATTTTGAGCATTTCTTACGTTGTGTTACTATTTTTTACGCTTCAGCACAAAAGGTAATAATTTATTTCTTATTTTTCACATTGAATGTTCAGCGCAGCGTGTTCAAGGGTTTTCGCTCCTTTTTTAAATTTCAAAGACCGGGTTTTTGAAAAAAAAGTCTTTCATTCTGGATTTGACTCGAAAAGAAAAAGTTTTTCCGATGGATGTGGGAAAACTACTTTTTGAAGAACGTAAAACTATTTAAAGAAATAAATCGATCATTGCGGGAAAACGATGGATGCGAGATCAATGGATCGAGGGTTATCAGTAGAAGTCTTCCGACGAGCTTTTGATAACTTCGAGTGCATGACATCTCTGAAAGGCTCATTTTAACCTCAAAATGTCACAGTCCATGGCCCCAATAAATGGCGCTGACGCTTAGCGGGCCTTGATAATTTTTCTGTGTTAAACTGATACAGTTCATGCATCCACCACAACGTTTCAAAGTTTGTTTATTTTTGATTGGACGTCGCCTATTTTGACCGCAAGAGGTGCTGAACGGAACCCCTGCATCCACCAATCAATGGCAACATAGTGGAAACAAGGGTTCCCTATAGCGCCTTCTTTGTTGCTATGATTTTCGGCGATTGTCACGGCCAATAAGAATTTAGCGGGGCTATGCACAGTCAAACAAAGACCGGTAACAGTGCCATCACCTGAAGAAGTTCACAAATGTGCTTCCACTAGTGGATACTGTGCTCCACTCCAGGCATTTCGAACAAAAGCATTTGATATTTCGGATTAATTCGCAACTCCAATAAACTACAGGGGGCGCTGGAACCACTGTCTAATGGCGGATGAAAAAGGTAAAACAAACAAATGCAGTAACTTATAACTTGCTTTGACGCCTAGTGAATGACAGTAATATTTCATCGTGTTTGTGGGAAGCTTTCTTTTCTATTCTTCTGAAATTACATTATACCTCAAACTGTCTGAAGTCTGTAATTTACCTCAAAGAATGGTAATGTCCCTCGTGATCCCTCTTGGAATGGAATGTTTTACCTTTTTCGGTAGTGTTTTTAATCACCGCAAGGTAGCGTATTCAAGCTTTAGAGTTGCAAATTAGAGTGAGCAATGCAGCTAAAAAATCAGATTTTCATCAGTAGCAGTTTCGAATATTTTCCATAGATGGCAATATGAACAAGTCAATTTTGACTACCTTTTTGCTTTATGTTAAAACTGACAGAGCAATAGACATTTGGTAATGCAAGGGCAGCACTCTTTACCTGAAGATGAAGATGAATAAGATGAGTAGCGCAAAGAAGACGGCCACGTTGTCGACGGTCCTGAGCATGATGATTAGCTGCCTACGCAGAGCCGGCATGAAGCGGACCAGCTTCAGGATTCTTAAGAGACGAAAAGTCCGTAAAACAGAAAGGCCGCTGCCGCTGCTTTGACAAAGCTCCACCAAACTAATGAGAAAAGAGTGTTTCAGTTTTTATTCTCTATTTACAATTTGTTAATGTTTGAGTTTGCTGTTATTTTTATGTTGTTGAAAAAAAAACTTTAAAAATGTATCAACCGTTTTTAGGCACAGAAAATGGAAGAATACGGTATCAAAATATCATATGAGGTAGTGAGAAGTAATGGAATGCAAGTGGCAAAATTCAAAATTTGGAGATAACCAGTACACGTTGTAGGTGAACCTGTCTTGGGGAAAGATATGGTACTAAGGTGCTGCTGAACAGCATGATTTAGAAAAAAAGTTCAATGAAAGTCTACCTAGAAGCTAATCTTTAAACGTGCTTTACTCAAAACTTGAAAATGTCCGCTAGCATCCATTTGCTTCTCACTGCCTCATATTGAATATCATAAATAATAACACTACACACACACACACACACACATATATATATATATATATATATATATATATATATATATATATATATATATATATATATATTGAACACATTTTACAGTTTATTTAAAAGTTTAAAGCTTATTCTGGCAACACTTTACTTTTTGTTTTGTTTTTTTAAAATGTTTTAAATGTGATAGACGTCAGTATCAGTGTCCGTTAAAACTTCAAGTTACAGGCTTCTTCTTGTAACAACAATAAAAAACAATAAACTACAGAAAAGTTTGTTTGAGCATAATGATTTGGCCACCCTATGTAAAGCAATTCTATAGATTACGGCTTTCTCATTACTTGTCTCTATAGGGTGGTGCTGAGAAGTAATATTATTTGTTAAAAGCATCCAATATTCATTTACAGTGATAAAAGTTAGTTCATTATTAGTTTAATGATTCTTATTTTAAATTGTTCTCAGTTAATAATTCTAAGCTGAAAGTATTCGATCATTTTCTTTAAATTTGTGCAATATACAATTTCTTTAAATTTGTGCAAAAAATGAAGCATTTAATAATTAATTAATTACTCATTTAAAAAAATTAATAAAGGTAAGAAGAAAAGAAAACTTCTTTCGTTTCTAAATTTTTCCAATTGCTACTACTTTCTGATAGATTTAAATAAAAAAAATGAACAAATTTTAAGTAAAACTGATAGTTTAACTTTATCGATATTAGAGCTTCTTGATTGAAAAAGAAAAACAAACAGCTCGTTAAGTTTAATAAAATTTCCCAACTATTGAAAATTTACAACCATTCTACAAAATAACCAATAAAGATGGAGAAATTCTTCGTTAAGAGAGATTAGAAAGTATTTTATAATTAAAAAAAATACATAATAATCTGAACAGCAAGTTCCTAATTATCCAAATGTATTTAATGAGTGCTCAGATCATATTGTGTAGCATCCAATAACTACTTAATCTTGAAGCAAACCGCTAATTTCTTGAAGAATTAATTGAAGAACACGTAAATAGTTTCTTAACCACAAGTTGCTACAAAATGCGAAAAAGCTTAGTGCGGTGCATTTTAATGAATATCAGTTTCTAAATTATACATTTAGAAAGCAAGAAAAATATTTTTAATTGACATTGGAAATCAGAAAACAAGTTCATTTCTTAACTATTAAAATATTTTAACTTATCAAATACTTCCTTAACATGAAGTTCACAAAAGAAGTTAAGAAATATAAAAACTATTTTTATGCATAATGTAAATAAAAAAAAGGTACATACATTTTAAAGCATTGTATATTAGTTAACAATTTCTTAAACATTGGACAAAATAAACTAAAAAATTATACTTTATTCAACAGTAATTAAATTAATCATTCGTTTATACGCAAACAATGTACTGGAATGTAAAAAAATGCTTTTTACTAAAAACGAAATAAAAAATACAGTATATAGGTTATCCGAAAAATTCTTGACACATGTTAAAAATTCATTAAAAAAAAAAAAAAAAGCAACAAACTGCAGTGCGAATATGTAGTTTGGACCAGTAGTTCCCATGTTCAAAAGTGTTTTATGACATTATAAAAAAAAGAGAAAATTGTAATTATAAATAACTTACATTGACAGCTGTATTGTCGCAGCAGAAAAACAAATGTCATGTGAGGTGTTTAGTTTAATAACTTTATTAAACAGAAAGCAATTCCTTACATTATCAGAGTTCAATGTCGGCACTGCTGTTGGTCGAACCACACCTAAACGGCATTCAAGTTCATCCGATGTTCACAAGCGGTGCAAGCATTGAACTCTAGTAATGAGGGGCATACTGCCGTGCTAAGTATAAAGTCGTATCTGCACTTTTTATCAAGATTGATTTACGGCCACTAAGTAATTATTTGTCACTTATTTTACCTAAATACAATGTTTAATGGTCATTTGTGAAAGGGAAATGTTTAAAAAAAAGATCTGAAAAAGTTACATCCATATCAAGTACAGTGTGTTCCAAAAATGACTGATACATTTGAAAAATCAATAAAAACTAAACGGGCAGCGACAGAAATATACCATTTGTTGCATAATACTTGGGACAACACAAATTTTTCAGACAAAGAAACTTTTAAAATTAGTTACAACGTGCCTCAACAGATGGCGCTTCCGGCATTTTAAAAGGTATAAAAGACAACAGAGTGTGTAAGATCGCAAAAATACTGGTATATTTGAAGAATCAATTCTGCCCGTTTAGTTTTTATTGATTTTCCAAATATACGAGATAGTTTTGAGACCGTACAGACTGCGTTGTCTTTTATACATTTCAAAATGCCTACAGCGCCATCTGTTGAGGGACATTGTAACTAGTTTTGAAAGTTTGTTTGTCTGAAAAATTTCTGTTGTCCCAAGCATAATGCAACAAATGGTATATTTTTGTCGCTTCCCATTTTGCTTTTATTGATTTTTCAACTGTATCAGTCACTTTTGGAACACCCTGTACATTGAATTGCACGACTGTAAACGGCAATTTTTCATTTTGAACTCAGATGCAGATACAATTTTTGAGCTTAGCACGGCAGTAAATTGCTTTCTGTTAAGCAAAACGATTACATACCTCACGTGACATTGTTTATTTGACTCTGATGTCAATGTTAAATACACATAATTAACATTGAAATCACTACACTTTTCTCTTTTTTTCCTTTTTCTTTCGATGACATAAAAAAATTCGTGAACCTGTGAAGTATTTTGGCGCAAATCTCGTATGCACACGACAATTTGTTGCTTCTCTATGAATTTTTGAAATGCGTCAAGAACTTTTCGGACATCTTGTATATTTTTTGAAGGATGATTTTATTTTAGCTTTTTTTGTGACCTTGATAAAGAGCTTCCTTGATCCAACATGCAACTGCTTTACCTGAGAACTACGATAACGCTGTCGAAAACGTTGAAACCGCTGCTGATGTAGGAGCAAAATCCTTCCGCAAACATCTTGAGGATCATCTCCAGAAAAAAGACTGCAGTAAAGATGACGTTGCTAATTTCTACTGCTAGAGTTAACTCTTCGGGCTGCAATGAGGAGAAAGAAAACGAAAACTTCAGTTCCAATAAATGTATGTTAATTAGTTAGCAAGTAAGCAAGTTATTTAGTTATGCTTATAATAAGTTAGCAGGTTATGCAGTTATGCTTATAACAAGTTAGCAAGTCATGCAGTAATGCTTTCAAAAAGTCAACAAGTTATGCTTAGTTCCTAGCAAGCAAGTTGTAATTCATCAGAAATTAAAGCATCAGAATTTCCTCTTTAGTCAATGGTTTTAAGGTGTCTCTCTGGTTGTGGATGAATTTCTCTTATCCAGTTCTTTTTTCCTCCAGGACTTTTTAAACCCATTCACGGTTTTTAATTTTGCTGTTTAAAATATTTTCTTGTGAGTGCTAGTACTAACTTGTAACATAGTATCAAATATGTTAGCCGAAATAACTTTTTTCGTATAATAACAGTTGCCACAAGGATTAAATTTGTACTATCTCATCTCCCCAATAAGTTTTACATTGTTTTAATATAAGTGCTTAAACTCTCAAGTAAAATTTTAATTTTCAAACTACAATTAATTTAAAAAAAGTTGATTTGAATCTCTTATGTATAGTTCTGATGTTTTGTTTCCAAGCAAAATGTTATTTTTTATTGCGCGCATTACTTCTTTCGTATCGATTTCGCATGAACTAGTTGAACTTTTTTTCAAATGCAGAAACTTTGATTTGTGTCTAAATTCTTTGCAGATCAGCCAGATGAGGAATTCCGGATTGGCAAGGGAAAAATAACAAATAAATGCTATAATTTTGGTTTGTTGACAAAATATGCGTCACATCCTGTTTAAATGATTTGGGCGCTTATGAGACTCAGATTAGAAGGATATTGTCTCACAACACTGTAAAAACGATTCAGAAACGTTCCTGGAAAATAATGGGCAGCTGATGTGTCTAATTTCTGCCAGTAACATATCTTGCGAAAACCAGGAACCTTTTCCACTAAGTATAAGCAATCTTTCAGAAGAATATGGAGATCTCACCGTTTAAAGCCTTCCAAGGAAAACTCCAGAAGCATTAACGTAACCACGTCCTAAACACTAGGACACAATTGCAGGTAAGAGCCATGCAGCGACTTTTTCGCTCTCATTAGTAGCTTAGTCAACCTGGGCGGGCCGTGAACGAACTTATGACGATACACTTAATAAATACACTCAGTTATTCTTTAAAATGGTAGATAAAAATATTTTTCACATCAACTTGAAGCAATTCAGGAAACATTTTTGCAAAGAATGGTTCCTGAATAAGAAGATTTTACGGGGAATTGGGTGAAAACTCGTGAAATCCCGCAACGTTCCATGGAAATAACCAGTAACGTTTCGGAAATTTTTTCCAGTGCATAAACTAAATCTAACTGAATTATGCCATTTTTTCTAATGATTTCAAATCAAGCAAAGTAAAATTACCTGATTGTGATACTCTATCCCCATGCTGAGAGTGTTGACTAGGATAGCTGTGAGGATGCCTCTTTGAAAATACGTATGATCGGTGAAGGATTTGACTTTGGCCTGTTGCTCCTTCCACCAACGACAGAAGCGACTCTGACCATTCTTTCCCATACCGAGGCCGTAATCCAAATCAGACTCGCTATCTGACCATTCAGTGTTGAGGCGCGAATCTTCGGTTTCATTCTCGTGGTAAAACATTAGCTGCGGAGCTGATGAATGCTTTGCACCTGAAAAAAAAGGTTAAATAAGAGTAAAGTATACTATCACATATGATGGAACATTTTTTTTTAGAGTGATGAAATCTAATGATATCTTACAAAGCTGAATTAGTATCTGTAACTAGGACGTACAGGCCACTATGTCACAAAGACTACACTTTCTATCAGGTCGTAAAATCTTTTTATCATCATGTCTAACCTCCCTCCCTTCAAAAAATATACCGATTAATGTTTCATTTACTTTTATCTTTTTGGAATTTTGTTTATTTTAACTCTAGTTCAAATGCGTAGCCGTATTTTCACTTTAATATTTCCTTTAGTAATTCTCAGCCGAGTTGTAGCAATGGGGTCGTTTCCAAAATTTTTAAAGTATTTTTTTCTGAAAGAGCATGCTTAAAAACATAGGATTTAACCCTTTTCTAAATAATTTGACAAAGTTTAATATTTTTTAACAATTATTTTAATCGGCGCGCAGATTGAAATTCATATTTTACCCTTCTGCACACGACATTACAAATGATGAAATGCCATTCACTGATACCATTAGCGCTCAGCACAAACTATCATAACCTGGAAACACAGTTGGCAGCAAAGCGTAAACATTTAGTGCGCCAATGAAGTAGCGAGCCAATGTTCGTCACTTGTGACGTCATAAAGACCACGCCTTATTTCCAAAATCGGACATTTAAAAAAATAAACAAAAAATAACTGTTTAAGAATAAAAAAAATTTCTGGCTCCTTGTTATTTGTTTTGCTCATTCTATCAGTTTCTGTGGCTAAAATTAGTACTTTTGACAGAAGGAAATAACGACATTTGCACGCAATAGAGAGCGTTCTTTCTGTTCCTCTTTTATATTTTCAAAACTGACGCTGTTAACTTTCATCCGGTTAAGTTATAACTGGCAGGTAAGAAGGGTACGAAGGTTTAAAATAGAAATAAAATAAAATATTGTTTTTATTGAGTACTTTGTACACTTTTAGGAATTGGACAGTCCCTTATGCCTCTAAGTGCATTATAAAACGTTGATTAATATAGCTCTTTGATATTGATTCTGAAAAAATGGAAATAGTACTCTTTACCTGTAATGTAGTAGAAAGGCGATATGACGCTTGAATTTTAAAACTTAATATTCTGTCACTTGCCAAATATCATTCTCTTCAGAAATAAACGAATTTCTTTAATTTTAACCTGTTTTTCCCAAATAGTTTGATGACTTCCAGAAAATCAAGGGCAAAATCAAGTTACAGAGCAAAAAATCTCCTTTTGTTACATACTGTAATTTCAATAAACTTGTTATCTGCATACAATATTTAGGGTTTACTTTTATCTTTTGAATGTCTAGTAAACTTTTTGGTAAATAATTTAAAATTTCTTTTTTTTTTTAAACCATGAAATAGGTCTATAAGAAAGGTGACTATTTGATGTCCTTTCGTTACCAAAATACTACATCTCAGTGAATTCACCAAGAACCTATTGCGTATGGAAACTAATATTTTTTATGCAAATCAGAATTAAAACCATCGTTAAGGAGGCATAGTTATAATTTTAAAGGATATTTAATGTATATGGTTTTTAATGGTAACGGAAGGACAAAAAAATACGGTAACGGAAGGACATTCAACTATGAGCTGATACAGGGTAAAATTTTAGAATGCTATTAGAAAACAAACTATTGTTTAAAGTTAGTCACATTTAAAACTTATATAAGTAATATTTGTACAAAAATTATGTGTGATTTTATTTAAAAAATAAACTTTTATTTTTTTATTTAAAAAAAATGTTTCGTTATTTTATTTCTTCTATTGTATGTGATAAAATCATGAAAACTACGCTTAAAAATTATATTATAAGCATGTGAAAATCATTTTTGTATGACATATTTGTGATATGACAAGCCAATTCAAGCAGAAACATATGAAACTGCTTTCAAATTTGTTGCCACAAGTCACAGGAAGCGACTGTTGAGAGCATTGATTTAACCGTTAAACGCACTGCGAAGAGATCAGTAAATTCATAGATCGACTTTCAAAAAGATGGAGAAAAAATGATCCAAAAAGATCCATTCTCATCCTGACACACACAACATATGCACTATTTGAATCCTGTAACAAGTTATGTTATTGAATATAGTTTGTATTTCAACAAATCGAATGAGATTTCACTTCAAAGTCAACAGACTCTCAGTTACAAATAAAGTTAAAAATGAAGATACTGCTGAATATGAAAAACACCAAATCATAAGAATATGCCAAAGGATTCATTTATGTTTGAAAATTTTTGTTAATTGGATGGAGGGGAAAGAAATTACTAAAGAGCAATGTTGGACAGGTACTTCATATAGAAGATGAAGGAATAGAAATAACTTGTTTGAGAATGCATAATAATGTGGGAATGATCTTCGTGCACTGTAAAAAAAAATCAGAAACATTACTGACTATTTCCGTATAACCTTTCGGGATTTCAATGGTTTTTATCCACTTCCTGGAAAGATCAAGTAACATTGAAAAAAAGTTTTCTGAATTGCTACAAGTTGCATGAAAGCAGACTCTTCTCTGCTGTAAAAAATATTTTTAGCTTCCAGTTTAAATATTAATGGAGAGTATTTATAAGGTGTATCGGCTTCAGTTCAGCTGCGGCTCGTCCATGCTGATTAAACTCAAAAAAGGGAGCGAATAAGTATGGACATCATAGCTTTGCAAGAATTGCACCGACAGTAAGATGCATGATACTTATTAGCAATTCTAGCTTAGCTTTGGTCATATTTGCGGTACTGCTTTTGTCACTGTCTTGATAAATCAGGAAGTTGCCAAGCTGTAATATTATCCCTACTCAAGATAACTTTGAACTTCCAGTGGCACAAAGGCTTTAAACGGGAAGATTTCTGGATTTTTCAGGAAGGTTACTGAATTTTAGCGGAAAACTTTCCTGGTTTTTGCGAGATATGTTACTGGCAGAAAGTGGGCACATCAGCTGCCTATTATTTTCCAGGAATGTTTCTGAATCGTTTTTACAATGTGTTTGCTGAGAAAGAAGATTAATAATCTAGTGATTATGATAAAATTATTGAGTATTTAAAGAATTCAAAATTGTAACAGATGGCTCAACCATTCGATATCATTGTTTCTAACTGCTGTATTAGCTGAATAAATTATTGTAAGTTGAAATTTTCCAAGTTTAATTGTCTTGAACTTCTTGTTCTTCCATTACTCTCCTTCCATTACCTTTAACAAATACATAATTTATATGTTTAAAATAATTATCTTTTAAAACTAGAGGTGGAATTGTAATGACTGAACACTCCCATATGTGCTATAATTTTTATAGAATTTTTCCTCTTATAGTTTAGCTGAACTTTTGGGGAGAACATGATAGCGTAAAAATCATGTAGCAAAAATGTCCATCCGTTGCCGTTTTTTAAATT
Organism: Uloborus diversus; assembly: GCF_026930045.1. NCBI lineage: Eukaryota > Metazoa > Arthropoda > Arachnida > Araneae > Uloboridae > Uloborus > Uloborus diversus. The sequence goes on along the minus strand of NC_072738.1, from coordinate 105,953,101 downwards.
TGATTTAAACAAAAGTTACTTACAAAATATTCTCCGCTTTGACTTTTTCAGCAACTTACTATGATGTGTATAAAAGTCTATGCATCAGTTTTTGAAAAAAATATGTATTTTGATATGTTCACAAAAATATATGCATCTTTTTTTTTTTTTTTTGTAAAACTGTCCTTCCGTTACCGCTGGAATTCACCTGTACTGAAACTAAATGTTTATTTTTTGGCTGAAATATTGCTTTAATTTGTTAAATAACTAAGATACAGTCTGACCAACGATTTGATGGAAAGACAAACTTCCGGTTTACTGGCGGAAATGAACGCATCTATTAGTTTCCAGGGATGCTAGTTTTTCAGATGTATGTTAGCCTTTAAATTAAGCAGAGTCATATTCAAATGAGCACACTGTAAAAACGATTAAGAAACGTTCCTGCAAAATAATGGACCTGATGTGCCCAATTTCTACCAGCAACATATCCTGCAAAAACAAGGAACGTTTTCCGCTAAAAGCCAGTAACCTTCCTGAAATTATTCAGAAAGCCTCCTAAAAAATTCAGAAATCTTCCCGTTAAAAGCTAGTCGTGACTCTGGAAAATTAGAGTAAACTTAGGAAGGTATAATATAACAACTTCGCACCCTCCTGATTTATCGAGGAGGTTCCAAAACCAGTACTGCAAACGTGCCCAACGCTGAGACGGACTTGCAAGCAAGTATCAAAAATTTTACTCGCCTGCAATCATTGCAAAGCAACACAGTCCATAGACTTATTTGCTTCCTTTGGGATTTTAATCAGTCTGGACGGGCCGTAATCAGACCGAAGCGGAAGATTCACTTTATAAATATGCTCAGTTAATCTTTAGGCTGGAAGCTAAAAATATTTTTCACAACAGTGAGATTTCTGCATTCGTGCGTCTTTTAGCAATTCAGGAAACTTTTTGACAATAATGCTTGAATTTTCCAGGATGTGTATAAAAATCGTTAAAATCCCGAAACGTTCTACGCATATACTCAGAAACGTTTCGGAATTTTTTTTAAGTGCAGAACACGCGCATCAAATTTTTACCTTTCCCCCTCTTTTAAACAGACTCGTCTTAACTGGACATTTGCCAATTCCATGTAATAGATTGTCAGCCTGTACACTGTAAAAACGATTCAGAAACATTCCTGGAAAATAATAGGCAGCTGATGTGCCCAATTTCTGCCAGTGACATATCTCGCAAAAACCAGGAAAGTTTTCCGCTAAAATTCAGTAACCTTCCTGAAAAATAGAGAAATCTTCTCGTTTAAAGCCAGCGAGTCTCTGGAACATCAGAGTAATCTTAGGTAGAGATAACATAACAGCTTGGCACCTTCCTGGTTTATCAAGACTGTTCCAAAGGCAGTATTGCAACCATGGCCAAAGTTAAGCCAGAATTGCAAGTGCATATCAAGCATCTCATCTCATTACAATTCTTGCCAAGCTATGTAGTCCATACTTATCCGCTTCCTTTGGGAGTTTAATCAGCATGGACAAGCCGTAGCTGAACTGAAGCCGATACACTTTATAAATACTCTCAGTTAATCTTTAAACTGGGAGCTAAAAATATTTTTTGCAACGGAGAGAAGTCTGCATTCGAACAACTTGTAGCAATTCAGGAAACTTTTTGACTATGAAACTTGATATTTCCAGGAAGTGGATAAAAACCATTGAAATCCTGGAACGTTACATGGAAATACTCAGTAACGTTTCGGAATTTTTTTACAGTGTGGACTGACCAGTTAATGAACATCAAAGCACAACTTACCTTCCAAAATTTGTAGTTTTTTTTTTTCAAAAATAACATTTGGCATATGACAGCGAAAGCATATTAATTAATAGCTGTAATTATTTTTTTTAACTTGTCCGTATCCCCACGGATTTTGTTTTAAGAACATTGTTCTCTTGATATTAACAAGGAACTGTTATCGTTAAGCTAATAGATTTTTTTAAGGACTGTCGTCATTACCCTTATGTGGATTTCCGTCACTTTTATCTTTGGCTTATTGAGGATGATTAGGAAAACTTTCCTCATTCTGATGCTGATTTTTATAAAATGTCGTATTTTGTAATGAACATTTTTAAAGACTTCCTATTCTAAAATAATAAGTGCATAAACGAAACTTTCATCTTTAAAAGTAAAAACTTTAAGCTGTATGTGTGTGTATGTAACACAACTGGAATTCGGTCACTTTTTTCAGCATAAGAAATTTATTCGAAGCTACTAAAAGTTTATTAGAGTTATAATAACCATTGTTTTTGGCACAAAAGTTACCAAGGCATAGCGGTAACAACAGCAATCTAAACGTTTTGTTGAGTTTTGTAATAAGAGACATATAACATAACCAGCCAACTTTTCTATGTTTTTTACCACCGAGTTCTTCATTTTAAGTCCTCAAAAGATTTACTCGTAATCTTATCAAGACGGATAGAGAATTTTAACCGACGTACAATGTTTAATAAGACATCACTTTTTAACTTGACGATTAATCTTAACTGCTTGACGATACATAGTTTGGAGTTTGATTTTACGCCAATTTTAGACTTAATATTTCGCAAATCACGAAAGCAGACTTTCTTTTTAAAATATGATTTCAAAATTTTCTTTTGAAGTATATTTAAGGCGTTTGCGTTTAATATAAAATGTCTCCTTAAGATAAGATTGTCCAAAATGTTTGTTTTTAAATTGCTTTTGTATATTATGTCTTCATAGGTAGTTAATATATTAAGGATCTTTTATGAACATTATCTTGAATTTATTTGTACAACTCTAAAAAAAAAGTAATCAACTATGTTACTTTTATACTAAAAACGTAAGTTGTATCATGTAATTATTTCGAGTTACAAACAGTTTTACACTGTAAAATTTATGTTAAAAGCTCAATGTTTAAGTTATAGTTTGTTTTTAATTATTTATCCTGAAGTCAAAAAAAAAATTTAAAAAAAAAATCTTAATGTTTTTATCATTTAATAATATTTCTGCGTAAGATCTCTTTTTAGCGGTTGATCAGCTGTGGAACTTAAATGACATCGCACACGAAAACAATAAGAATGGTTATGAGTGAGCTATCAACTTTTCAGATTCTGCGCTCTCATTTGTACCCTGTTGTGAGGTCACACCCGGCTCCCCCGATGTATTAAACGAAAAAATTACATATACTTGCACACAAAACTTATTTTTATGACCCTTATTATTAAAAGATAAAGAAATCACAGAATTACAAATTAATTTTAGGTAACCTTAGAACTAGGTTGACCTGGTAATACGTCACTTTCACTGCATAATTGGTAGCATGCATATTGTATAATACCCAAAACTCAGATTCATAGAGATATGTAAATGAGTTCTGCCATAAAGGTAATAATGCAATGTTGATATGTGACCACAAAATTGAGTCAATTAAATTACTTCTAGATTTTACTTCATTTTATATATTTACGCTTTCTTTTAAATACTACTTCACTCCCCACCCACCCCCGGGGAGTTTACCCCGATATGAGAATCTCTGTTATAATCTATCCATTTTTACTATTTAATTTTCTGTTTTCAAACTTACTTCTTATTGCAATTACATCTTTCAAGTTAGTAAATTTAATTGTTGAACACTTTCATTTCTGTTGGGATATTGCCATCAATTTACAACTGGTGAACCAGCGGGTCGCCGTAGACAGACATAAATAATATCAGCGTAAAGTGCGTAAAAATAAGTAACATCAGAGTAAAATGAGTAAAGCAGAATAAAATATTAGTTTCCGTTACGTCTTTAAAATAAGTAATGATACTTTTCTATTTCTAAAACTCTAAATACATTACACTTCCTTTTACCTAAACAGTATTCGGAAAAAGCTAATATTAAGCTTTGAAGAGTATCTTATTTAAAGTTCTAGATGGAATTTCTATATTAATTTTTGAAATTATTACTAAAAAAATAAAGAAAAGTGATTGATATATATTTTTCGTAACTTAAAGATTGCATTCAGTTGAAAGTGCCGCATCAAGTGTAAGAGTTGGCAGCATAAATCAATTCTAAAAATAAGATTTATGGCTGCATTTGATTTTTATTTTCCACCTCATCTTTTCACGTCTATGTGATTAATCAATTTTTAGCCACTTGAATTCATTCCAAAACTTTTATTGCATCAGCGACTGTGGAAAAACTTCCATCATTTTATGAATGGGTCTATTCAAAGACTTCGACTGCGCCGTAAACTATCACACACTCAAACAAAAGAGTATCTGTGACAATTGGAAAGCGCAAAACCAACTCGGTAGTACTCCCACAATGAAAAAAAAAAAAAAAAAAAAAGCGCGTTTGATATTGCTTCCACGTTACCAGAAGATTAACTTTACTGGAAAGACGAATGAACTTTGAAACAATTTCAAGGATCTTCAATCTAATGTGTAATTATAGGGAGAAAAATACTTCGTTTTTTTCGGGCTATTATGTTATGACTTTCTTTCGATGGAATTAAAGATTAATTGAAAGTCATTGACATAAGAAGATAAAAAACAATATCTAGTGAGCACTGAAATTTGGAACGTATTTATAAAAGCAAAACATGATGTTAAAATTTCAGGTCTAATCCTTTTTGAAAAAAAAATAAATAAATAAAAACTTTATTTTATGTTGCAGTTTATTTTGAATCTGTAGAGAAAACATGAAGCTTTCAAATCTTGTAAAAAGTGATATGTGAAATACGTTTTAGTTTTGCATTTAAAATAAAAATAACAACAACATCTATTTTTAGAAAAAACGTTTCAAGATGTTACACTTTAAAGCTCTGAATAAATTTTGTTCCAAATTTCATGATTGAAAGTTCTATTGGCTTGATTGGGCCACGCAAAGAAACTTTGTGCATTATAGGTAAGTAAAGGAAGCCAACTAAGACTTATATGAATTGAAAACCAGCAAATAATGATACAAAAAATAAACAAATAAACAATTAAATAAATAAATGTCATGCAAACAGATCATATTAAATTCATCAATTTCCTTTTGAGAGGGGGTAAAAACATTGATTTTTAACCAAAAGTTTGATAGTTGACACATTTCAATAAACTAATAAAAACATGTTTTCGGTTCCGGAAAAACGTAGGAAAATATTATAGTCACTTGATAGCCCTTTAGTTTGACAAATAAAAATGTTATTTACTGTCTTAATTTTAAAAAAAATTTTACCTGTCTCGGAAAAATTTCAAATATTTTTGCAGGTTTGAGTAATATTTTAATGACGGAAATTGGTAAAATATGAAATACAGACATATCAAAAAGATACGAGACATCAATATCTTTGGAATGCATAAAAGTCAATAAGTTTTTTTTCCCAGAAACAAAAATAATGTAAGTGTATCAATCTAAATGAAACGATTCTATTTTAATAAATAAATACATGTACGTTAAAAAATGCTAAGAAATCGTAATATTGAGTTGGATAGTAATGAAGTTAATTTATAATGAAACATAAGTTTTCACTTTAAAATTACACAATCACAAAATTTAAAAAGTGACACGTTACATTTGGCGCAAAATGTAAATAATTGAATCTTTTAATCTAAAGTTACCGAAATCTTTAATGATAGTTAATAATTTCCGAAAAACGAACAATGCCGATTTCACAATACATAAGTGTCTTTCTGAAATCTCATATAAATGTCTGATAAACTATTAGCATTAATGTCTTCTGAAGGTTTAATTACAAAGTTCATCTGAAGCAGAGGCCTGTTTCTTTAACTGACGCCGTAATACCACATAATAATATTAGTAATAACAATATAATTATTATTGTTAAATAATAATAATAAAAGTATAATATTAACACATATTATTTAAAAAAAAAGCTCGAATCAATTTTTTTACATAAATCAAGAATCGGGCTTTTTTGGGTTAAAGTTTTACATTTGATAACTGGTGGCTCTTCGTAAGCAGCCCACCAACATAATTGAATAACAGAGTTCTCGACATAAACTTTCCTCCACTTTGAGTTGTTTTTTTAAGTAGCTCCAATGTGAATAAGAAAACTTGTTTTCCGGTTACTTTCAAATGTGCCGCGATGTTGAAAATGTTTGCATTCTACACAATCCCTGGTAGCTAACAACGGCATTCCGTACGATTTTATGGTACGTATTATGATATAAAATACAGGTGTAAATCATCAAAACATGAATAGCCATTGCACAGACCGCTGAATTTCTGATGATATATATGCAAATATAAGTCGTTCAGCAAAGTTGCGTTTTATTTTGAATAAAAATACTGACTTAATCTATTAGGTTGTAGTGTGATGGAATAAAAATTACTGCTTTTGTTGTTGTTTCTATTGTAGTATGGAGAAAACAAATTTTAATTTAGTTCGAAAAATTATTTCTCATTAAAAGTCTTGGTGTCCATTGAAACCTAAAAGATTCATTCTCTTCAGGTTCAAAATTGGCGAATGCAGCAAAAAGAGTACAATGTTTTCCTTTTTTTAACAATGTAAATCCAATATTTAGGACATAATAAAATGGCTTGGAGAACTGATTTTACTCTTTTTTAGAAACGTTTACGACACATTAACTTTTTTAGCGATATTTATTTATTTATTAATTAACAACGGTGCATTGTATTTTGATTTTTGAACTCATATTAATACTAATTACTTTAATTTATAGTTTTAATAATTACTATAATTATAAATTATAATTTATAGTATAGTATTTTAGAATATGATTAAAATCCAAACGCCAATTATTAAAGAAGTTGAAAATCTAAACTTTTCCTGCTATATAAACAAATTTAGGAAAAGTAATGCGTCAATGCGAGCCGAAAAAAATCTTTTTGTTTTCTCTTCATAATTTTGAAGTTACTAAAAAAGTCAGAACATATCACAAGATTTTTAAAGCTAATGAGGGAAAAAATGATCCTTAATGTTTTCATATTTGTCAAACTAACATTTTATTGAATAAAATATAACAACGTATATAAAGTACAAATTCAGAATGAAAAAAGGTTAAAAAACCAGCAAACAGCTGTTTCGGCACTCTAAAATACAAGTGCCATCATCAGTGCAATTAAAAATGAAGACAGGTTTAACCCGACTATAAAACACAGTCGAGGCGAACAATGGAATGAGAGACGAGTTGTAAAAGATATGAGAGCAGTACCAGAAACGATGACGTCAAGGTTACGTCAGAACTACAGAGGACAGTTGCATTCAGGAGAAAACGTCACGGACAAAAAATAAATCAAATAACAGACTTCCAAACATTAGGAAAAGGGGGAGTGCTAGACAAATCATTGACGATTAAATTAGCATTTTTCCATATGTAATATGACTCCCAAAAATCTAAATCATGAATGGACGAACACTCGTGAATAACTTTGGCGGAAGAAAAAATAAAATTATGACCGCAAGACCAACAATGTTGAGCAATAGAGGAGCGTTTGAGATCCTGTTTTTTGACGTAATTTTCATGTTCTTTTATCCGGAATTTGAGGGATCGTCGAGTCTGCCCAATGTAGGCCAATTTGCACTGGCAGGAAACACTATAAATGCCCCATTTGTCAAGGTTCTGAACAGGGTGTTTAAGCTGTGAAAATTTTAATTTATTAACAGGAGAAAAAGTGACGGAAAAATGAAACTTTTTTAAGATTTTGGCAATTTGTAGACTGATTTTAGGAAAAAAGGGTAAGACAACGGAACTCGAATAGTTATCAGGAGCAAGTGTTTGATTTTTGTTAGTTGAGCTACATAGCTTCTTATAAATGGAATCAATAATATCTGATGTGAATCCCCGATCAACCGCAATACTGGTACTGCTCTCATATCTTTTACAACTCGTCTCTCATTCCATTGTTCGCCTCGACTGTGTTTTATAGTCGGGTTAAACCTGTCTTCGTTTTTAATTGCACTGATGATGGCACTTGTATTTTAGAGTGCCGAAACAGCTGTTTGCTGGTTTTTTAACCTTTTTTCATTCTGAATTTGTACTTTATATACGTTGTCATATTTTATACACTATGCAGTACAAAGTTTTCGACTACTTTTCACGTAACATTTTATTATTAAACTATATATTCAAACTAGCTCTCGAGAAGTTAGAATAAATAGTTTAATAATAAATTTAAACTTTGTTTTAAATTAGAACTTACATCTTTTATAATAATTACACTAAAATGAGTTTTCTTTTTGTAATTTTAGTTTTAGTAATTAATTAGAATTCCTCTTGGATGTTAGGACAGAAATAATTGAAAATTGAGTATAAAAACAAATAATTAGACAAAGAAAAAAGTATCATTAACGTACCTGCCACTAGATGGAGCCAAAAGGAGGATCAAAATTTGGATGAGGAGAAAAAATACGCTTAACCATCAACGAAGATATTCGTTTTTTTCAGACGCGGAAATAAAGAGAAAGTATTCACACACACACACACATATTAAATAACTTTGTAAAGGGTCGTTGTCTCAGTATAAGGGACAGCAGAAAAAGCTTAGAATCTAAATTGGGATTGTTGACAATTTTTGATTGACAACCGGTGGCTAAAGTTGTCACCGAGAGTAATCTAAGTGTCAAAAAGGGTAGTTTAAAACATAGTGGCTGGGCAGGATTTGCGACATCACGTCGCCTCTGCTGTCTGAAGTTGTCATCCCAAAAATGTGGCGATTTACACGTCAACGAGTTAAGAACTGAAGAGATCGTGGAGATACGCTTTTGGAAAGCTTTATTTATGCATTCCACAAGAAAACCGCCTGCAAAACACGACCATTTTTCTAAAATGTGTAAAAAAAGACTTTTATATTGCATAGTTTTGTCAAAGTTGTGCTTTTAGTTAGAACATAGATAATGCTGGTGTTTGCTTTGTTTCAATCGCAGCTTGTACACAGCAAATTTACACGTGATGTCCTTTTCTGGTGAGATTAGAAATAAAAAGTTGAAAAATCCAGAAGAAGAAGAAGAAAACGTGCATAAGGAAATACGAGAATCAATGTTTCTTGCGTTTCCAATAAATTGTACTCATAGTCAATTCTTTTTACGGAAATAATATATTAACTTGTATATTAATAAATAGGATTAACTGAATAATACAGTATATTTTCCATGAAAAAATATTGCTTTCTTTATGTTTGTTATTTATTTATGTTATTGTTGTGCTATTGTTGTTTTGTACAGAGCAAGAATTTTTTTAAGAAGGATACAATCAAAATAATTCGCAAGAAACCCATACGTACGAAACGCATACGTACTGGAAAAAAAACGAAAAAGAAAAGCTCCTTCTTATGTAAATCCTATTTGCACTAAAAATTTAAAAAAAAAAAAAAAAAAAAAGCCTATGCATCAGGAGCAATGTACGGTATAAAATACGAATTATGAGATTTTGTTTAGGAGTCATTTTTAAATTACCCACTTTAAAAAAATTTCAGATACTTATTTATCCCTTTCTATTTTAGAAAATAACTCATCACCATTAAAATTTAACCTTAATACTATTGTCGTGCAAAATGCTCCAGCTTTGCAATTAAATCAATAAAAAGTCATCGCATTGTATTAAAATGCTATTTGGTGCATTTGTGCAAAAAATAAAAAAAATATTTATCAGAAGTACACAACGATAAATATAATTTTATCAAAAGGCATACATAGTAGCAGTTATTTATTTCAAACGAGAGATGAGGTACACGAAAAATTAGTTAAAGATTAAAACAAACCAAGATTTTGAAGTTTAAAGTAGCTAATAATCAATACGTATATTCTTCAAAGTCACGTAAAATCTTTTTTGAAAAATATGTTTCTATGGGAAAAGATGTAGCATTTTTTTGAAATAGTACCTGAAGCAGTAGTTTTTTATTAGATAGAAAAAAAAAAAACTGGAAGTACACTAAATAAGTCTAACAATAGGAATACTGTTAAATTTAAAGCTTGAATGAAAGACTGATATGATTGACTGGAATTAGCATATTTGTGACCTTAATAAAAGCATGATTGTGTTAAACAGTAACCAACTGCACAGAAGATTTTAGATTATCAAATTGTGAAACATTAAGTAAATATCAATGCAATAAATACTATGTAGTAATAATTTAAAAAAAATCTGGCCAAAGTTCCCATTAAAATTTATTTAATTTCGTCAGTTCATTAAAAGTACTTTTCGTCATTGCACGCGTTTTGTTATTGTCCTGATGAATGTTGCACTAAAATTTTACGAATCGGAAGCCCGTTAAAATCTAAAATAGTAAACTGAAGCGTAAGAATAGAAAATAGGTGATTTTTTTTTATTTTTAAGACAGCTTTGTTAACTTTTTTTTTTTTCAAATCTTAATTTATACATAATTTGAGCTAAAATGAACTACAAAGAAAATCAAAATGAGACAACGTAGATAAAAATGTTAAAAGAAACGAGCTGATGTGTGCCTCACATGACTTCCTTTTACTCCAACTTAATGTCATTTCCCCATTATTGGCATTTTTAATGGGATTCAATAGTTTACTCTCTAAATATCACCAACAGTGACCAAATTGAGACCAAATTTAAAAACAAAATTGCCAAATCTGTCGCCAAGTTGGTGACAAAACTTCGCGACAAAAGACTGGCGAATATCGCAAAGTGTTCGCCAAATCATATTTCCATTTGAATTTACATCGAAATTAATAATGATTTCTCCCCAAAAAGGGGCAAAATACCCCTTTAGAAACACTCGAATGCAACCAAAAGGGGAGATGCACAACTAGACCCCACTAGAAGTCTACGTACCAAATTTCAACTTCCTAGAGCATACCGTTCTTAAGCTATGCGACATACATACGCACATACATACGTACATACAGACATCACGAGAAAACTCGTTGGAATTAACTCGGGAATGTTCAAAATGGATATTTCGCGTGTCTATACGTTCTTAGGCACTTATCCACGTGTGGCCGAGTCGGGTAAAAAAAAAAACACTCAACAATTATTCGGGGGTGAGTAAAATGAAAATTCAGGTGAATTTTTGAGTGAAAATTGTTTTACGAATATAATACTTCCTTTTTTGTAAAAGGAAGTAAAAACAAAAAAGATGTATAACTTGAATGCCAATTAAATTGGTGAAAATATTTTAAAAGTATTAGCAAAATTATTGTTGCAATTTGAAGCGTTGAAATGTAAAGAATTTAAGACTGTACTTGGTAGATTACGAGCAACATTTTCATTTACTTTTGGTTAACACTTTAATTTCGCTTCCTATCGATTGGTAAAAGAAATATGAACAAACCGATTTTAAGGTCTTTTACTGTTTATCATACGGATTTTGCATTGGTTACCGTTCTTCAAAAATTTTTAGAAATAAAAAATGTATTTTTTCTATTTGATTGTAACAATGATGTTCACATTTATTATATCAGGTTGAAACAGCGAGATTTAAGATTAATGCAATAATACTTAGTAGTTCACATAAAATTAAAAAAAAAAAAAACTATTACAAAGCATAAGCGAGAGTCACGTTTGAGAAAAATGTTCAAACTCTTAGCCTCACTGTTCATATCAAACAATATCCGATGTTGTTCATTTTTACAGTGTTTTAGCTTAATGTACAAATTTAATCATTAGTATGAAACTTTTTGATCCGAAATATTTGTATTGAATTGATGCAGTGAGAAGCAAAAGGATAAAAATCATGACAAAATTAAAAAATTTCAGACAATCAGAACAAATGATAGGACAACTCTACTCTGCTTTGTGGCAAAAAGTAGTACAAGTAGCCTTGGTAGGTTCTGCTATATAGCGTGATTCAGAAAAAAAAATCAATGGAAGTCTACCTAAGATCTGAACTTCAAACGCGTTTTTCTCAAAACTATAACGCGTCCACTTACATCCCTTTGCTTCTCACTGCCTCAATTGTTTTTAAAAGAAAAAAATAAGTAAAATGAAGTCATTAATTTGGAGTTTACCGTTGAAATGAAGCAATGACTTTGTTCCAAACACGAATTTTTTAGGATGGAGTACAGTATAGCGTATACGTAGAACTTATTACATGTAGAGCTTAGTTAATCAGAAGAAAAGAAAATACGTTTTTAATTTTATTCACAAAGCGTGAATAATTTTACATTTTAAATTATGTGAAACATCGAGATTAATTAAAAATATTTGTCATTATAAAAATTCAAAATCGTAATATTTAACTCAAAAATAAGTTATTTGTCATGAGTTGCTTGCGAAAATTTAGAATTCTTTAAAAGATGATGGCTGTAAGTTCCATATTGTCATTGTACTTAAAAAAAAAAAAAAAAAAAAAAAAAAAATATGCATTCGCTTACGATCAAGTACAAATAACAAACATAAAGAAAGAAAGAAATAAAGAAGATTAAATAAAATCATTTAATTTCTGTTATTGCATAAAAAGAAATAAAAGGAAACTGAACTTTTATTTGGTTATGATTAAAAAAACATAAAATTTTTATCTGGAATAAAAGCTTGATTTTTTTTAAATTTAAAATAAACAAACACACATAAAAAAATTTCATCAGCGACAAAACATTTTAATACTTATGCTAGAAATATTTTGCTTCATGTACAATGGTCTACTAATTCATTGAATGTCAATTGACGAATTGTTTCGCTTAGATGAAAAAAGCTGCACGCAAGAAGAAAATATCTCTTTATCGTTACACTGACTTAAGTGTTCTTCTAAAATTATTTCCCCATTTATTTTCTTTTCCGTCACACGTAGAAGCTTAAGCCACTTCTCTTTTCTCTCGTAATTACAAATTCGTTTAACAAGATTAGTTTTGCTTAGGGACTAGGACTTGAGTAGAACTTTCTTTACATTGTTATTATAATCGCGTCATCTGCAGCATAGCTCTTTCTTACTTTCTTTTATTTTTTTCTGACTTACCTCTATAAACCCTGGAATAGAAATTCTGCATGGCGAAATTGTTGCTGAATCCCGCCAAGACGGCACCTTGGGTGGCGCCAATGGCTAGAAGCTCTGCACAAGTATATTGAGATGTTCGACGACTGCTACCAGATGTGGACTGCCTGTGGTGGGGAAGGATTTCTTTGCCGAATTGTTTGGGGGCTTCCGCTGAAAATAAGAAAAGACAAATGATTTATTGTAGTCTTTGATATTTTTATGTTTGAAAGTAAAAAGTATTTTCGTACAAAGTTTCCGCTGGGAAGTATAATTAATACATTTCGGAAAAGTTTTTTTTATGAAGGAAAATTTTCCAGTTGGTTAGAGTTTTCTTCAAAAGTTTCTGAGGGAAGAAATAACATTAAGATGAAAATTTTTTAAAATAATATTTCAATTTATGAAAATGACATGCAGGAAATAGTTTCTTTTTTTTTTCTTTCTTTTTTTTTTTTTTTTTTTTTTTTTTTTTTGTAGAATGGACTGCATGTGTTGATATTATCCCTCTTATATTGCAGTGTATCCACATATATCTGTTTTTCATGACACACATTCTGTTTTTAAAGATTTTTAAGAAAATCTATTTTAACAGGTTAATCAAAGGAATTATTTTTAAACACTACATATATATTTACAATGAATGTTATACAGCAATTTGTTTTATGTTCAGTCGCAGCCAAACTTTTTGGTAGGGATCCCGAAAGAAGTAAACTCCTTATTATAGTCACCCTTTTTAGTGGTTGCAATTTAGCTTCAATCTTACAAAATTAATTTCAAATTTTAAGAGTTAACTTCTAAGATCGTGAACATCCGCTCATAATGAGTTTCTGAAAAAAGTGAAGGTTCATTTTTAGTAAGTTTGAGATAAAGCGAAAATACGATTAAAATTAACTTCTGAGAAATCGAAGATTCACCTATAATGTACACTACAAATCTTCAGAAACTTTTGAACACGTTTTAAAGTCTTTCTGAGCACCGACACTATTCCCTTTTTTTTTAAATTGTTTGAAACACATTTTTTTAAAACGGTTTTCAACACATGTTTTTATCTAAATTAGATTTAAAACCCTCGAGTTTTTCATTAAAATGGCAACAAAAGTTTGTTAGAATAGTGTTTCAGGACATTTTACAATTGAGGCAAGGATACGCAAAAGGATGTAAGTGGGTATTTTCAAGTTTTGAGTAAAACGTGTCTAAAGATCTAGTCCTTGGAAGACTAAATCGTGCTGCATAACAGCACCTTCCAGGGCTACTAGTACTATCTCTGGCCCCAATAGAGAGGAGAGGTTCACCTACCATTTGAATTATCTCTAATTTTTAATTTTGTCACTTACATCTCTTTGCTTTTCACTGCACCAATTGTGACATATGCATTCAAGTATATCCTCATCTTTTCGTGTTAATGATTAATCTCATGAGAGATAGAGGGAGAGAAAGAGAGAGAGAGAAAGAGAACGTAACTTTTAACCCTTTCAGGGGCAGTGGTCGCGCTGTGAATTTACTAATTTATAAATTTTTTCCCCTCTTTTTACCGAATTTTTGGAATCAAAATCGCTTGAGTCCTCTTCTTTTAAGTTCAGTGAACAACATTAGATGGCAGAATAACAAAAAAATATTTTTTTTTCGTAGACTCAATTTCTTGTTCAAAGCATCAAATTTTCAATTTTTTGTTTCCCCAAAAATTGGAATTTTTTTTAGATTTTAAAATTTTTAATTAGCGCTGAAAGAGTGAATCATTTTTCTTCATTTTACCTGAGGTAGTCAATCATATTGTTCAAAAAGATTCGAATTTATTTTACATGCATAAACATGTTTTTGTCCTTCCCCAGGTGAGGTATGTGAACAAATGGGGACACCACCCCCAGTGGAAAAAATTCTGAAAAAAATTTTTTTAACTGAAAAATCTACGTCTAGATGATCGAATAAACCCACTTGTGGTGTTTTTTCTTAAAATTTCTCAAAAATTAATGACGCGTCCTTGAAAGGGTTAAAGTGGTGTTGATGTCAAATGTATGTGCGTTTTTACGATACAAGTATGTGTGAAAGATTTGAAAATGAGCTTATATTTCTTTGAGAATGAGCTATAATTTGCTCACAAATTATTTACAAGTAAAATTAAGTAAATATTTATTGTTATCCACGTATACCTGTTTTGATTCCAGCCGCTTTGACAGGAATTGCAGCTACTTGATGATGCTCTAAACCTCCTTCACACAGAAATGATTCCCGTGGTGAAGCAACGAGATCGATATCCGATATTTCAGGACTAGCAAAGGGAGCTACAGGACTGTCAGATTTCACCTCCAGAGAGCTAAACTCTCTGGTTGTAGATCCTTCAGACTTGGAGAAGTGATTTTTCATAGAACTTTGTCCGGGCTGCCATTTAGGCTTGTTGTAGCATCGCCTTCTAAGCGAAATAGAAGACGGATGACCTTCCTCTGTTGGAGTTCTTTTCCGCTTGTGCTTCCTGCAGAAGCGAAGAAACTTCCGCCTCGCCCTTCTCCCTAAGTGGGCGATGTACTTGAACAGCTGGGAGTAGCACCCTGTTGGTTCTGAAGCGTTGGTACTAGCTAATGTACTAGAAGAATTAAATCGCGCTCGCTCTATCCGCATGCGTTCCATCTCTCGCTTCTTTGTCTCAGAAAACTGGGTTGCTATCACAACGAGACAAAGATTGATCATGAAGAAGGAACCAACCTAAAAATGACAGACACATGTTAGTAAACATTAAAAACTTGAAAAAAATATTTTTAAAGGTTTTTTACATTTGATGTTATTTTAGAATTGCCTATGCGAAACTCATTTCAATGATACATTAATGAAATATATTTCTTTATTGGAAAGGTTCAAAGAAGGGCTACTAGGCTAGTAATGGCTAGGCTAGGCCAGGGGCGTGCACAGAAATTTTGGTGCCCGTCACAAATGACTTTTCCGGGGCTCTCCATATTGTTTAACCCTATATTTCACGCCTAGTTTTAAAAATATTGGGCCCCCATGTACCAGGTCATTTGGTTTATGCAAATACCTCTACATTTCTAGCAGGACTCTACTTAGACGTTGGTTGTGTAGAAGAAATTACAATGGTTTACAAACACAAACCAAGAACAGCAAATTATTTTAAAAGTGCTTACGAAAAACAAGCACGAATAAAAGCATTATGGAACAGAGTAAACGTACCACTATCAGCAACACAAAGTAAGTGAAGTCCCAAAAGGAATGGGCGTCTTGCACATAGTACATGATGTCAGTCCATCCTTCGAGGCTTATAACCTAAAATTTAAATAAAAATAGTTAAAGATTTATTTAATAGCTACAAAAATCTAACTGATCAATGTCAGAATGGTTGTTTTGTGCTTGTGCTTTACATCATTGCTTAAAACAGCGGTTCGCAACCTTTCAGAGCCCCTGTCCCCCCCTCCCATCCACTTTCTTCCTTGATAAACTATAATTTGGCTGAAGCGAACATCGCGATCATCGAAAATATAAACGCCTGGTTTTAATTTGAAGTAAAATGTATACAATATAAAGAAGTTTTATCCATCCAATCCTAAACTTAAAAAATTCAAAATTACCCCTTTTTGCGTTTTGTTCTTTCTTTTTCAAAACAAACCGGTAGATGTTTGATGAAAAATACTTAACTAAGCTCTTGGAAGTATACTTTTTCTAACAGAAGCACATTTTGTTTTGAAATTATTTTTTTCTTTAAATTGGAATCTGGAGAAATTAAAAATAATAACACTTAAAATTAAAAAAGTTGAAAATTTTAAAATTCATTAACTTGGCAAGGAATAATGAATTCCTTAAGATTCAACCGAGTTGTGAGGAGGAAGCTCCTGAACTTTAACTTAGGCTCATTTTTAACTTGTGATTCCTTGCCTGAACTCTGAACTGGTTTCGTCTCGGTTTTAAATAGGTATTCGATTATTATGACCTTATCTTTTAAATACTCACTGTCCTATACCTTTAAAAAAAAATCGCCCAAATCGCTCTTTTAAGGTCCATTGACCTTAGGTTGTTAACCGTAAGCTTAAAAAGATCCAGATATTAAGCTTCACAAAACACCGCTAGAAAGTGTATATTGATTTTGAATAAATGACCCCGATGCAAGTTAAAATGTTTTAACAATTGTTCAAACTCGTTCCATTTTGCATGAATTGCATATTTGCTGACTATTCTCTTTGTTTTCTATTTTGATCTAATCATAGCAAATTTACTTATTGAAGACCTTTACATCTACAAATATATTTTAGGAATAAAACTAGGCATTTAAATATTACTCCAATTAGCTGGGAGTTAATTCAAATTTGGTCTAAAAATAAAGGCACTATCTAGAGTGGAGTGAAAAAAATAAAAGAAACTCGTATTAAACAGAAGCGTGTAGGGGAAGTATCTCAACGCGGATCCCTAAAAATTTGTCATTAGGACAAGATATCTATGAATGCGAAGCCATACAATTTCTAACTATTGCAGAAATGTCTCCTCTACATCAGACAAAGTGGACAGTAATTACGAGAAGCACATATTAATGCATATATTTTTATGATTATTTTGTATTGATGCAAACTACATCTTATTCCTAATTGGGAAAAATGCAAAGGCTAATGGAATTTGAAAGTGTTCGTGTACTTATGGCTTTTATGTAGTTAAATGAAAGCACTAGAAAGCTCACTGTACATTAAAAGTAAAAAAAAAAACTCTTATGACACTTCTGAATTTTTATACCCGTTGCCAATGCTTTTTTTTACACTAGTTGATTTCACAAGCATACATTTTTAATGTATATATCATTAATACCAAATAAATCGATTGCTACTGTTTAAGAATATTGAGTAATGAGGTATTCGTTATTGTGTGAAAGTTAAGTTTGCAAATCTATGCTGTGAAATTTCCTTTAATCTCAAACCCAGGGAAATTATGTTGGGTATTCTTAGCAGAGGGTAGACAATTTCAATCAATGACCCAAATGTAAACTGCTTTCTTTTGGGTCTGTGATAATGTTAATTCAAGAACAATCAATATCATGAATAACCAATTCAACCTGTTTATAAGTATAGCAAAATCCCATGACACATCAGAAACACTTTACTTCAGAAAAATTGTTCCAGTTATCTGAATGTACGCTAAAGCGTGTGCACCGATTGTGCTCCGTTAAAAAGAAAATGCACTGAAACACAATAAGGTGTTCCAAAGTTCGAAAGCTTGCCGAACGCGTACCGCTTAGGATGTTTGTAAAATTTAAACTTGTTAATATATTTGAGGCTAGATTAGGTGCTCATTTGGGAATAGATTTGGGGTACATTTGAGAAAACATTGGAAGCACTTTTGAGTACCGTTTTGGAAGCATCGCTTTTTTTTTAAGAAATAGTTTTACAGCTTTCTTTGACTACCAGTCAATATAATTCCTCAATACAATACGATTAGAAATTATGTTACACTGAATCGAGTACTTCAAAGATCACTGAGTCAAAATTGAAAAAATAATATAGAAAAGCACTATTTTTTTTTCTTCGAGGAAAAGATAAAATAAAGAAAAGAAAATAAATAAAGAAATAAATGCGTGAATAAAGAAATCAATAAAAATATGAAACAATAACACAACACAGGAAAAAGATCCCAAAATTCTTTAATTATCTGAAAATTTAAATTTTTAAACAAGTTCATGCACTTGACAAGCGAATGCTTGGCTGAATTAATTAATCTGTAAAATCTCTGTAATAAATACATTATTGATTACATTGATTTCGATGGAGCGAATTTAACAATTCCGATGCAATTCTTCAAATAAATAATAACAATAAAGAAAAACTGCGTTAAGTATTTAAACGAATGATTTCGAATCTGGATGAAAAGATAAAATGTTCTTATTAAGCTCTCTTTTGTCCATAATGGAGCCCTTGGCGTTAAAATTCTCAATTTTTTGCTTTTAGGATCGTTAGAATTTTCAGACTTCATTTACGGCTGAAGAAGAATCTTGAAAGAAAATCGGTTTTCCGATAGTTTTCATCATTCTTCGTATTCATGCTTAGAAAATTTATACATGAAACGCTTTATAAATTGAGACTCAATCGATTTTTTATGTTTGTTTTAAAGGATAAGTTACTTATACTTTCATCGATTTTAAGTTTTAAAATTTTTTTCCAAAGGAGTGAGAACAAAAGGGAAGGGTAAAAAAACTGTTGATATGTTACTAAAACTTTCTATACAAAAACTGAGGGCTCAAGGGTTAGGTTCTAGTTTGCAATTACGACTACTGTCCAACCACGGATTGCATGGATTTTTCAAACGTCCAGATAAAACGAATCTATGTCAATAAGGGGGAAAAGTAAAATTTGATGCCCGTATTCCGCTCATTTGAATGAGACTCTGCTTCTTTAAAAAATGACATCGGTAAAAAAAATAATAGATTCGTCCATTTTCGGCTGTAAAACGGATGTCTGTCTATCCCTACAATCCGTGGTCAGACAGTAAGGTTATAATCTTAAAACAACTAATTACAATTGATTTGAATTAACATGCTTTACCTCATAAAGTTTGCTACTTTTAATTGACCGAAAGAAATTTTATTATTAAAACTAATAAAACGTAACTTAACTTGAAAAAAAAAATTGTCATTGAAAAAGTAAAACAGATAAAAATAATTTAACGTAACAACACAAAAAATTTCATAAATCTTAGTATTTTTTTAAAAATTCTTACAGTGTTTTTTTTTTTTTTTTTGAAAGTGACAAGTCTACTGTATATTTTATTGGAGCACAGCAGTTGTTACATCATTCAATAGTTACAGCCTTCTGCCTTAAGTCAAATAATGGAAGTCCATGCTGCCAATTACAGCAGAATTGCAAAAGCCATCATTAATTTATTACATTTAATATCAGTTTGATTTTAAGAGGAATAAATCTCTGTTTTATGACTCTTATCATTCGTATCAGCGTAGAGTTTAGAAAAATAGATCTGATCAGCAGTACTTTATACATGAAATGCAGTGAATATAATGATATATAATTTACACTCATTACAAACATTATTATGCTTGAATTTCTACTTGGAAACGGCCAGTGATTGAAAAAAATCATAGATCAAACTGGCCATAGTTCAATCACATAACAAAGCTATTAGTTTGTGAGTGTTTAACAGTTTAAAAATGTTAAACACTTGTGTTCAAAATGCCTTTTGTTTGCAGAAGAATTAAATGATCCTTTGCAAGTAACTTGTTTTTTTACTATCAAAAATTTAGTAGTCAGGTTAACCAATCGTACAATTAAAAAAAAAAAAACAGTTGACTCAGAAGAAGCAGAAAATAATCAAACTTGAAATACATCTTCAGCTCAGTCACAATCAGCCGAGGCCTGCAGTTTCGTGCTTATTAGCACTCATCAGCCCGGCATAGGATTGACGGAGCTGGGGAGTGGAACACCTCTTAAGGAGTGCCAAACAAATTGGTAGCTAATACAGACTTAGCACTGACCAGACGAGTGACCGAAGCAATGATTCGGTACATCTCGAATATTGAAGGCAAGGCAGGTATATTCAGTACGTTACCGCCCTATAGCCTGGGCTAAGGCAGAAATACATGAAATACACCGACTGACTGAGCTGGCGGTGTATTTCATGTATTTCTGCTTTAGCCCTGGCTATAGGGCTGTAATTTACTTAATAATCTAACATTGCTTGAGCACTTTAAGCATGTTAACTATTTTTCAAAAACTATGAGAAAAAATTGAAGAAAACAGAACAACGATTGGTACTTACTAAAAATATTGCTACCCAGGCCAACCCAATGTTGTCGAACGATATAGCTCCTTGGAAGGGGTTTCTGTCACCAGCACGGCAATATGTGTAGTACTGGTTCCAGTTCACGCAGGACCCATTCATTGGAACATTGTCAGCGAATGGAAGAGCCGTACCGTTGCATTGTTTCCCGCCATACCGAGCTTGTGGCAGTTCTGAGCACCTGTGGACTCCATTATCCTTATCTAAGCTGCAAATGTAGTCCTTCTCTGCTTCAAGGCTTTGGTAATATGTTGATACGGGGCTGCATTGATGAAGTTTTGATCAAAATGAATTAAAATCACTTGAAAGTTACACTGTAAAAACGATTCAGAAACGCTCCTGGAAGATAATGAGCAGCTGATGTGCCCAATTTCGGCCAATAACATGTCTTGCAAAAAACAGGAACGTTTTCCGCTAAAATTCAGTAACATTCCTGAAATCATCCCGGAAGTTTCCTGAAAAATTCAGAAATCTTCCCGTTTGAAGTAACTTGTGTTTCTGAACTTTAGAGAAAACTTACGTAGGTATAATATAATAACTTATCGTCTTCCTGATTTATTAAGAAGCTCCATATGCAGTATTGGAGACATGACCAAAGCTAATCCAGAATTGCAAGCAAGTACCGATAATTGTACTCGCCTACAATTCTTGCAAGCAATTTCGCGTCGTTCGTACCTATTTGCTCTCTTTGAGAGCTTAATCAGCATGAACGGTCCGGGGTCGAACTGAAGCCGATACACTTTATAAATATGCTCAGTTAATCTTTAAACTGGGAGTTAAAAATATTTTTCCCAATAGTGAAAATAATTTGCATTTGATACATCAATGTAGCAATTCAGGACACTTTTTGACGAAAATACTTGATTTTTCCAGGAAGTAGATAAAAATCATTGAAATCCTGTACCGTTACACGGAAATACTCAGTAACGTTTCAGAATTTTTTTACAGTGTACTGAATAAACTAATAAATTTAAGCGCTAATACAGTTTATTAAACTACAGTTCATGATAACTTTCTGTTTAAGAAATTTTGAGCCTTTAAGTAAAGGATACATGTCAACTCTTGGTACTTCACTTTCTTAGAAAGTACAGTGAAACCTGTGTAAGTTGACCACTTGCGGTGCACTACTTTAGTGGTCAACTGAAATAGGTGGTCAACTTATAGACGTTGAATTATATGATATAGATCTAATTCTGTGCCTGAAAATAGCGGTCAACTTAGATAGGTGGTCAACTTACAAGGGTGGTCAACTTTACAGGTTTTACGGTATGACACATGACTAGTGTTTTGTAAAGTGGAGCCTATTTGAGTAACAAAGTAATCTTTCAGCACCCCTATCACGTGTCTGTCGATTATGCTGCCGTGCTAAGCGCAAAAGTCATATCTGCAGCTGAATTCAAAATGAGAAATTGCTGTGTAAAATTTCGTGCTTGCAATTATTTGATTCGAATGCAACTTTTTTAGATTTAAAAAAAAAAATATTTCCTACTGATAAATGACCATAAAACATTGTATTTAGGTGAAATGTGTGACAAAGCACCAGGTGACCGTAACTCAGTTTTGATGAAATGTGCAGACACCACTTTTGTGCTAGCCCAGTAGTATACATCATTCCTAAATGTCTTAACTAAACTATGTAAAAATTATGATAATTTACCTTTCTCTTAAACATTATTGGTTTAGTTCTAAGTCGATGAAATTTTAAAGCTTTTTTTACAACTCATTCTGCTCAAAGACTAAAAAAAAAAAAAAAAAAAAAAAAAAAAAAAAAAATGTGGGGAGCAAGAGGAAGAATTGTTCCACACTCACCAAGAAGATTGATCATTGAAATGCATGTAAACCTCCAAAGATCAAATTCGCTTCCTGTCAGCTTACTTCGTGTTGCAGCCCTGACTAACAGACTAGACATTAAATCGCGGATATCACAAATTTGCCACAGCAACTGCGCTTGCGCGCTAGCTCATTGCACTGTAGAAACGCTTCTGGAAAACAATGAGTAGTTGATGTGCCCAATTTCTGCTAGCAAGATACCTTAAAAAAACCAGGAACGTTTTCCGCTAAAATTCAGTAAACTTCCTGAATTCATCCCAGAAACCTCCTGAAAATTTCATAAATCTTCTAATTCGAAGCCAGTCTCGTTTCTGAAACTTTAGACTAATTTTAGGTGGCTCCCTAAGCCAGGATTGCAAGCAAGTATCGGGACTTTTGCTTGCCTGCAATTCTTGCAAAGCCACGTAGCCCATACTTATTCGTCCTTTTTGGAGCTTAATCAGCATGGACGATTAAGCCGAAATTAAACCGAAACACAATTAAACCGAAACGGATACATTTTATAAATACGCTCCGTTAATCTTTAAACTGGGAGCTAAAAATATTTTTCGCAACAGTGAGAAGTCTGAATTTGTGCAACTTATAGCAATTCAGGAAACTTTTTGACACTGTTACTTGATTTTTCCAAGAAGTGGATAAAAACAATTGAAATCCTGAAACGTTACACGGAAATACTCAATAACGTTTCGGAATTTTTTTACAGTGTGGGTATTCTGTTTTAAGATTCCATGTTGCATGCGTTTACCAATACAACAGAGCAACATATCAATGAATACGAGTAGAATATTTTCACAAAATATTACATGAAACTATGGATATGAATATGGATACAGTATATCTATACATCTAACTGGTATACTTTATAATTTAAAGCAAAAAATGGCACTTCAATATTTATTGGTTTACTTATGTTCTAAATTAATGCATTTAACACAAACGTAACACATAATGCATTTTTAAAATGTATGAAATATGAGTGTTTGTATCCGCGTTTTGTAGCGAGTTGTGAGAGATGAAATATTTGTAATTAATTGGAGGAAGACTTTTAAAATGAGCTGAAGTCCGCGCGCAAGCGCAGTTGCTAGAGCAAATTTGTGATATCTGCGATTTAACTTCTAGTGACTAACAGTGCTACAGCATAGGCAGAGACAAATGGAAATCGTTTGTATGTTTTGTTCTAGTTTCGTTCTATTGCCAACGTTTTTGTTCTAGTTTTGTTCTATTGCCAACGTAATGAATTTTGTGCTCAAGTTTGAGCTGGTTGTATTGAATGAATTAGTATGCAAAACTATCACTTTCAAATGTTTGTGCAATCGAAATTACTGGTTGTAATTAAAATGCAAGTTATAAACAAAGGCATAATGAAAACTCAATGTATGAAAATCATTGACGGGACAATTTTAAACCCCGGGAATAACATTAAAAGTAGGTGTATAATCATAAAAAAATTATACTGTTTAAAGAGCCGGCATTATTTTTGCGTTTGTTCTCCATTTTTTGTATTTTGAATGTTGGTTTCATATAAAGTAAAAATACATTTAATTTATCTCTTTTATTATACATCTGCTTTGATTGACGCCTTGGGAAGACGTATCACTGGGAAGTTATTGACTTTTTTTATTGGTGGTTTATGTAAAAATATCTAAATACGCTTAAAATATCCTTTTTGACTGCGGATTTTAGAAGGAATAATATAATAAATTTAAATTTTAGCGATAAATCAATTTACTCAACAAGTTAACTGATTTTAACAAATAAGTTATATAGCAATAATCAAAATACAAATAAGCAAATATTTTAAGCAATTTATTTTGCTGTTCGTGACGAAAAGTAAAGTACAATTATGGGCTAAAAATAAATTCATTTTATATGTGCCGGGATATTTATGAGTGTAATTTTAATGATAATGTTACATTATTACTGTTAAAAAATAACTTATCTGACTTAAAGTATTAATGAAAATAAATGGCTAAACATATAAGAATGAGTTTAAAAAAAATCGAAGCTTTGTACATTGAACAATTACCAGAAGTTTAGCATAATTAATAATTAAGTCAAAAAAAAAAAAAAAAAAAAAAAAAAACGGTGAATGTTTAAATCTTTATTTGAGCTGAATTACGGAGTTTGAAAATCGACTTAGTTCAGTAAAACCGCATTTTAAGAAGATACTGTAGAATTTACAACAAAAATTAATAACAAATATAACTTTGCAAAAAAAGGAACAAAGAATGAATTTGAAAAATAAGCGACTACTTTACATGCACAGAAAAGAGGAAGAAAAAAAGGGGAATTCCCCCACTGCCTCTCTTATTGCCTTAAAAAAAAAAAGAAAATAATAATAATAATAATAAAAAAACATCAGAAGAAAATTTTTTCGCTTATGCCCAAAATTATTGGCAAGTATAAAGCTTAATTGCCAAAAGAAAAAAAAAAGCAGATTAAATATTTGCAAAAAAACTGAAAAGTATGTTATACATAAAAGTAGAAAAAAGTAAAATGTTCAAAGAAATATTTGGCCTAGAATGTTGAAAACAAAGTTTTTAAAAAATGCATATGTATTTGAATATTGCTTTGGTTGTCTAGTATGTAGTAGTTAGTCAGCGTGCAAATATTTTTTAATACTTATTAGAAAAATAGATCAGTTTTTATCTTTACCCTTACAGCTCGCAAATAATAGCTGAATAAATCTTTAACTTCGGAATTTTAACGTTGACTTTAAAAGTGCACCAAATGAAAGTTATTGAATAAGTGAAATTTGACATAAACTGGATGTAAAAATCTAAATACTCTAAAAAGAGAAAATTTGCCACAAGAACATACATAATATTAAAGATTAAATATTTCGTTATTTGAATACCAATTCTATTTTTAAAATCTTTGAAACTTTTATCAGAAACATAAATCGACTTGAAACTAATATTTATTTAAGCTAAAATGTGTGAATAATATATTTTTTTATTTAAATATACTTATAAATTATATTTCAGGTAATACATATAAAAAACAATATGGCATGGATTGGACAGCAAGTCAATCCCTAAGCGCAATTACGTTTTAAAAAAAATCATAATGTATCTTTAAAAACTAGTATTTTATACATGACAATAAAAATACTTCAATTGATACAGATAATTAATTTTTAGGAAATAAAATAACTTGTAGTTGTCTGTCAGTTTTTTTTTTTGGTTTTTGAAATGAAAAATGTACGTCAATCTAGTGTATGAACACGTTTAACCTGTAAACAAAAACAGCGTTTTCTAACTGTTTCCTTTTTGCTGCTGTATATTAGGAAGTTATTGTTGCCAATTTCTGTAAGAAAAAGCATCTAAAACCTCATTTAAAATAATCACGAGTTGTCCATTCTTTGAGGTATGTTCATTCAATGGTCTGTTTACTCTATTTAACATGCATTTCGTCTTAAAATTTGTAAGATAAGAAACAAATACTTGTGTGAATTTAATGTGCTTATAAAATATTTACATTCATTAATTCTTGCCATAATTATCATTAATTCCGTGACTTCAACTAAGAAATTTTCTTGTGGATTCCCAGTAAATTATACTAATGTTCATTAAAATAATTCATTATTGTTAATAATGCGTTATATACAGATGTTACGTTTGAAAACTCATAAACAGAAAACCACAAAGAGCTATTACACGAATTTGTCCCGCATTTGGCAGCTAATGTATTTTATTAAAAATAATAATTCAAAAAGAAATTTAACAAAATGTTTCTAAAGAAAGTGGTAACATGTGTGTGATTCTTTTAGCAAAACATTTGTTTATTACATTTTAAAATTACTAACTTTTAATGAAGTATATTAGCTGTCACGTGTGGGACAAAATGGCGGTTTTTCCGTGGAAATGCCACAAATAGTTTTTCTTTCACTTAATTCTATTCTGCAGCAATAATGAAGTCATAAATACCTTTACAGTTAGGAAGTACATATAAAAATTGGGGTTTCATTTCCATCTAAACGATAACGTAAGTAATGTATTGGTAAACTTCAGAACCAAACTCATTTATTAGTAATCAAGCAACAAATTATAATTACTTTTGTTGCTTGCTATGATGAAAACTAAAATCACTTTTTCAACTAAGCACACAACACTATTAGACTCCACAAAACTTTGACATACGAAATACAGCTACACACAATCACACATCTAGAAAGATCACTTCACGTAACTTGGGATACAGGAAGAACAAGATAGAAGCACAAATGGACAATTTACATGTATTTGTCACATTATGCTTATGAAGACTGATGTAAGAAGAAGGTTAATTTGCTCAATTTCACTGGTTAACTTAAAGCAGAAGAAGACTGTTCAAAAAATAAATAAAGAAATAAAAAATATATAAAAAATAAATAAATAAAAAATAAATTAATTAATAAAACAAAGTTCATCAACAAACGCAAAAATAAATATATTCAGATTCTTAACTTCGGTTTAATTTTTTCAACTGAAACATGAAATCCAATCTAGTGGTTTTCAAACTTAGTTAATTTATTGAGTTTTTTTCAACGAACAATGCAAATGACATAAATGTAAAATATAATCCATTTTTGGGAATTTCCATTATGATAAATTAATCTTTTGTTGCACAAAACATAATAAAAATACTTCAAATGTTAGAGATTCTTGTTCCATTGCATAAACTATATGAAGATAGACTCTAATTCTATATAATGCAATAAAATTTTGAAGATTTCCAGGAAAATTGCTTGAATAAAATTTCTGGTTAAGTAACTGACGTGGCTTTTGAGATACGACAGTTATTGTGCAAAACAATTTATTTAATTAGGGGACTATGGGGCAAAATGAAATAGCTAATTAGCATCACCCGCCTAGTAATATTTTAACTATGTAGTAACACATGTAGTCTGTTGCAGTCAAGAAAAAACTACCTCTGAAAATCAAAGAATATGATAACATAAGCAATTTTTAAAAAATGATACTCATACTGTAATATTTAGTTCTAAGTCAAAAAGTATTTTTGCTATTATTAAATGATAAAGTTATTAATATTTTAAATATTATGTTTGAGACCTACTAATACACGGTACAGTATTTATTTGCCTTATATTAAGCTTATTTGTATTTCAAATGCTTCGTACAGTTAGTCAAATGCGTGCGGGGCAAAATGGATGGGGCAACGTGAAACAGTCAATTTCATTTACTTATCCGATATTTTATAAAATCATTTACGCATTAGTTAATTTGTTATTCCATTCAATTTTTTTATAAAAAGATTCCCTTATATTTCTTCATTCATTCACTTATTTTCTTCTTCATTCGCATTTTTTATTTATTAAATTTTTCTCGTGTGTTAACTTATTTCTGTATTTATTTATTCGTTTATTGTTTCAGTTTATTTTAATTTCTTCATTCATTCTTTTATTTACTCATTTTGTCTATCAAAAACATATTTTGCAATCGCATAGAAAATATTTCACTAGAAAAAAGTTTTATTTTTCACTTTGCCCCATAAAAAAAGAAGGGAAAAATTTCCACCTTTTTTAAAAAGTACAAATTTACTGTCAAAAATTTAAAAACATGTTTCAGCGTAAGTTTTATTATAAAATATAGGGTTATTTCTTTACGTACCGCAATTTTAAAAGCAAAATTCCAATTAGTTCATTTTGAAAAAAAGTAAGTGATCTTAAATATTTTACTTTGCCCCACATTCTCCTACTATTTATGGAAATCTTTAAATTTTCAGCTTTTTACAAAGAAGTAGAGTCCATGTTTTGCATAAAGTCCATGTAATGAAACAGGAACGTAGCATATTTGGAGCCTATTTAGGGCGTTTTAAGCAATAATTGACCATTTTCCATATGTAATAAATGTAAAATGATACAAATAAAAAAAATTAATAAATAATGTAATAGTTTTACAAAAAAAAAAAAAAAAAAAAAAATCAAATTCACCGCTCCTCTTAACATCAATCCTTCACAAGCATGAACAATATCGACCACAGACACGTGTTGTCATAAGTAGGCCATGCTATAAAGCACAAAACGATAACCTGAACAGTAAGACATGCTGATTAGAAGTTACTGCCAAGTACCATGCCATCTTCAACGAAGGATTAATATTTGTTAGATGCACAGCCAAGCATCAAGCTTTCATAGGTTAACTCATTTCATATTGATGAAGAATGCTTTAAGATCACGTATTCTGTCCTTTGTTGCTCAATTTCGCTAATGCAGTCATTTATGTGAGTCAAGAAAATGAATAATTTGGATTAAGTGTCGAAGATATGAGAGCTCAATGGAGGGAGGAAACTGCATTGTATGGCAGCTAGAAACGTAGCTAGGTAATTTCTGTCGTATAATCGAAGGCTTACTTTTTAAAATGTGTTTGAAATTTTTGTGGGCTTTGAAGGGAAATGTTTTTATAATCTAAAAATAGTTTAAATATTTGAAACTTCACCTGTGCTATTTGGGTCTTAATATGTTAAGCAAAGATTTTTGAAAGAATTGTGTAAATGTTATAACTTGATAATAATGATTACTTTAAAATAAATTTTATTTTCTTCTTCAGACTTACATTTGGAATTTAATACGATTCCGATTTATTGCAGAGTTTTGAATGGTTACATTATTATTCTTTTTTTAAGATTATTTTCCATTTCGAACTACAAATCTATTTATATGCATGTGTATATGCCTAGGCATATGTATCCCTAACATTGTCAATAATACAAAAGTATCATTGTACGTATGTATCTCAGGCTCACACGGGGGGGGGGGGGGGAGTCAGAAGAAACTTCAGAGCCCGTGGTTTTAAGCTACATTAACAATTCTGGTATATTTCATGCATACGTATGAGGCATTACACCCCCCCCCCCCCCAGATGGTATATTCTGGCTGCGCCGCAAGTAAATCAGAAAATGTTTCATTTTCAATAGTTTTATAACTTAATTTTTCCTTTTGGATACATCTTAAATGTTTTATATGTGATAATATTCTGGCATTCAAATTGAAAAGATTCAGTATTTCCTAAAACGTCCAATTCGTTCTTAAAATTCAGCAAAGCGCAAGAAAACAGCTCATAAGCAATGCAAGAAAACGAGGAAATAAGAATGCATTCACTTGTCACTTGGGAAATACGTTTTTAAACAAAGCATTTTCGATTTCATTGGATAAAAAGTGCATAAAATAACAGATATATTTATGAAAAATAATTTTTAAATAAAAAAATCAGAAATTCTAGCATAAACTATACAAATTCACTGATTAAGAAACGTTTGTCGATTATGCAAAATATGAA
Organism: Uloborus diversus; assembly: GCF_026930045.1. NCBI lineage: Eukaryota > Metazoa > Arthropoda > Arachnida > Araneae > Uloboridae > Uloborus > Uloborus diversus. Next base: position 105,923,352 of record NC_072738.1, on the reverse strand, counting down.
AACTATCAAAATAACGAGAGTTAAAACCATATGCACTTTGGCGCATGTCTGTAGATATGCTGCTAATTGTTATTTTGGTAAAACATCTGTTTTTATGGACCCAAGTTGTAAATATCCTATAATTAAGTTTTTCACTACGGTTTAAATTGGTTATTCCTGAAACTTGTTGAGATTCAGGAATTATTCTCGGAAAAAAACTCCAATTTCACGGGAAAATCATGTAAACCTTTGATATCCCGGATCGTTACCCGTAAGTAATAAGTGTCGTCTTAGATTTGTTTTAAAAGTGAACGTTTTAATAAATTGAGAATATCGAATTAAAGATTATAGCCAGTTCGTCTTCGTTTCAGCTCACAAAATATTAGATGAGCAACAAATGACAAAACAGCGACCTGAAACATCTCCATATTTAGTGTTTTTTGCTTACATGCGCTGATGAATGAAAATGGCGGAATATCTTACTTAAGAACTTTCACTCTCTCGTAGTAATAAGGAGATAAATACCTGGAAAGAAAATGGTTAAAAGTCACACTGAACTTAAAGCACCGCCATCCCTTTTGGCTACATTAAAACATTTTATTTTCGATGAATGTTTTCGGTATTTAAAAAAAATAATTCTTAAATGGATGAAAACAAAAGATTTAGGCCTAAGAACTTAACGAAAAACTTACGATTGAATAAGAACTGAATTAATATGTTAAAAAATATATTTTAAATCTTTTCGGTTTTACTTATCATACATAAAAGTACGACAATATAATATAACGGTAATATGTTAAGTTTTATGATCAAGTAAGTTTACGATAAGATGTTCAGTTTTATAATAACATACGTTTGTAAAAATTAACTTCTGATACCTGGTATTTATTTCAAACAACTGCAATTTAAGGATAAATTATTTTGCAATTAGGTACAATAGAATTTCCAAAAGTTATAGTGCTTTAACTGATCATATAATAAAACTACTAAAGAGTGTCTCAAAATTAACGCAAGGTTTGAATTTGCCACAATTTTTGCCGTAAATTGTTGGCAGCCATGAAAAAAGAACTATATGACAGCTGAGAGTTTAGGGTTAGTAAAAAGGGAGTGTGTTATGCTACCATATATCCAGTGAAACAATTCAATTACTGCATGAGGCATTTCTTGGTAGTGTACTGTCTCGTTTCGGTGATCAGAGTCTGCACCTTAGACAGTGTGATTTAACTCATTAGAATTCTTCTTATGGGGCTATTTGAAGTCAAAGTACTATGACAACAAGCCCAGATGCGATATCGAGAGTCAATAACAGTAACCGCTTGACCAGCCTCAACTTTCATTACTTTTGAAATAATTGTTTAATAATGAAAACCGTTATTGTGTGTGTGTAAATCGTATAACACTCGCCATGTTTAATAACCCTAAACTCTCAGCAGTCAAATTGTTCTTTTTTAGGGTTGCCAACAATTTACTGCAAAAATGGCTGCAAATTCAAATCTTGCGTTAATTGTGGGACACCCTTTATATGTATGCGGTTTGTAGTGAAAATTGATAAATTGAACATGGCCTTTGAACTTTCGCAATACTATTTCCAAACATTTGGTACAATTTAATTTAACATTCACAATATTTTACAGAATACAATTTTCATAAAGATCGCTACAAAATTAAACTTTCACATTTATCAATGACAGCAGAATCGGCGTTTCACTGTAAAAACGATTCAGAAACGTTCCTGGAAAATAATAGGCAGCTGATGTGCCCAATTTCAGCCAGTAACATATCTTACAAAAACCAGGAACGTTTTCCGATAAAAGTCAGTAACCTTTCTGAAATATTAAGAAATCTCCCTTATTAAAGCCAGAAGTAAACCTTTTAGAAAAATTAAATAGGTTTAATTTATTTGATTAGAACCTTCCTGATTTACCAAGAAAGCTCCAGAAATAATAGAGCATCCACGGCCAAGCTACGCGAAAATTGCAAGCAAGAACCAAGCATATTCCTTGCCTGCAATTCTGTAGCTATCCAGTGACTTATTTGCTCCCATTGGAAGCTTAGTCAATTCGGACGGGCCATAAACAATATAAAGCCGATACACTTAATAAACACTCTCCGTCAATATTTAAACTGGTAGCAAAAATTTTTTTCACACCAGTGCAAGGTCTGCATTCGTGCATCTTTTAGGAATTCAGGAAACTTTTTTGCGAAGATACTTGATTTTTTGGGGAAATAGGTGAAAACCTCTGAAATCACGAAACGTTCCACGGAAATAACCAGTAACTTTTCGGAATTTTTTTACAGTGATAAAAGGAAACGTCAAATCCTGTAATACTATTATAATAAATAATTTTGCTCAAATTAATTAAGCTGCAATCCTTCAAATGACAACGTTTTGCATTTAAATGTATTTAACAATGAAGGCAATTTTTTTTGTTTTGCATATTACTCTGTAAACATTACATTATACACATTAAATTTACATTATACTTCATTACATTTAATTTTAAACCCATTATTTCTGCTAAAAAACTGAGCTATTAAAGACAATCGTAAATTTTAATATTCCAAATTAAATATAATAAGATTAAAAGTACTTCCAATTGAATCAAACTTGTACTGTTAAAGTTGTCAATAAAATAAAATATGGATTTATTGATAAAGTGCAATAAACGTATATAATAGCTTTAGTTCCCATAAAAATTTAAAAACATAAATATAATTGCAGAAAGAAATGATTCAAAAGGAAAATACATGAAGTAAAGGACATTTTATCGTCATAAATTCTATAACTTTTAATTCATTAAGCTTTTTAGTTCAATTTCAGCGTAATTTGCATAAAAATCTAGCTTAAAATGAAAATCGTTATCTGTTAAAAAAGAGTTAACAATGCGAAAAAACCTAAAATACATAAAAATTTTAAAAACAATATTTTTTTTGCAGTTTAATTCAATGAATGCAAATTAAATGCAATCAGACCAATCTTTTCACTTAAATATTGAAAATAAAAATATTTTAATGAAGCAGCAATAATTAACATTTTTATTTAGAAATAATTTCTTACCCGGGAAGTGAAACATTAGGAGGAAGTTCGATATAGCACCGTTGTCTGAGAAGGCCAGCCCACAATTGTACACCGACGATGCCGAAAATAAAGAAGACGAAGAAACATAACAACAGCACATTTCCTAACATAGGCAAGGTGTCTAAAAGCAGCATCACAAGAATCCTCATACCTATGAAAAAAGACATTTTTGATTATGTTTGATTACTACAGAAACATTACATCTTAGACAAAAACAAATATACGTAATATATTTTTCATTTTTCTGTTATCAAGTGAAAAGGTTTTAAACTGCAGTCACAGTTATTCGAACAAATCTGGAAAAGTGCTTTTAGCAATTGTCATCTGTTAAAATCAGTTTGTGGATTTTTTTTTTTTTTTTTTTTTTTTTTGCAAAAGGTTTTCTGGTGTTAAAAAAAATTTTTTTTTGTTGAAAAATCATTATATTTTGTATTTCTAGCTTTGTATATGAGTATTCCAGAGTGACTTATATAACATAATTATGTAACTTGACTTTTTTAAGAAACATGACATAAACTGCAAACATAAATATGTTTTATCGCTGTGCAACGAAATTATCTTTCATGGTTGAATTTAAGTACAACTACCCGTTATGATTAGAAATATATCGCACTTGGAACTATTAAAACTTAGAATTGGACGATGTTGAAACTTATTTTGCTTAATGATCTCGCTTCCAAAATGACTGTTTATGGTTGGAATAAAAATGAGACACAACATGTTTTATACGTTAAAAAAAAAGAAAAAAAAAGAAAGAGAAAAAACTTGACACAATTACGGCTTGAGAAAAAAAGAAAAAAAAAATAGTTGTGATGATCAGGCAGGTTTGGTTAGTTATTTGATGGGATGTCGACGGATTAACGAAACGCAAGATGCGTCTCACTCAGATTAAGAACATACTAGTAATTTCTTTCTCTTCCTTTTTCTCTTTTTTCGTTTCCATGTATTCAAAGGTATTTCTACAGGAAGTAAAGCTTACTTATGCTTTTTATCATTTTACTTTATTTTAAGGCTAAAGAAGACACTAAATGTGCTGAAAATTTAATAAAAAAATCGAAAGTTTTTTTGGCATTTTTTTTACTACTATATCGGTTACTGTATTCAGGGCAACAAGATTTTTTTTTATTCCAAGCATTATTTACAAATTATGGGTTAGTTTTGTTTTGAGCATCCGTGATCACGCCACTCAGTTTACATTTTGCAGCGCGTAAACACTGCTGTCATTATTTATACAAAAACTTAAACTTAAAATGTTCCATCACAACTTTTATCGGATTTTAATAAAACTTTGGAAATACATTCAGATAATATCTAGTTATAATTTTATCATTGTATGCATGAATTTCAGTAATGACGGTTATGTAAAATTAGAAATTCAGTTCTTTTGTTGTTAAAATCACTAAATTTGCTGAAAATTTCACATAAATTCTCTTCAGCCATTTTTTATAAACTGTCTCATAAAACATTGCATGTAATGCTTACATTAATGTATTTATGCCTAGTGATTGAAAAACAAGTGGGAATACAAAGTTTGAAAAAAAAATTTGGACGCATAGAGCAATTTGAAACTTGTGAGTTTTTTGTTTATTAATATTATTTTTTTACTTTTAAATTTCTGAAAAAGTATTTATTTATTTATTTATTTGCATCAAAGTGCCTTTACTGTCTTAGATGTAATAAATATACACGCATACAAAGTTTTAGGCATCTGGATCAATTATTGAAAAAAAAAATGTATCCACTGTTGCCTTAAAGTACTGTTTGGTACTCGTTATTAACGGAAAGTACACTCTAAAAACGATTCAGAAACTTTCCTGGAAAATAATAGGCAGCTGATGTGCCAAATTTCTGCCAGCTACATGTCTCGCAAACACCGAGAACGTTTTCCGCTAAAATTCAGTAATCTTCCTGAAAAATCCAGAACCTTCCCGTTTAAAGTTAGTCACGTTTCTGAAGTAATCTTAAGTAGGGATAATATAAGAGCTGGGCACACCTTCATGATTTATCAAGATAGTTCCAAAAGCAGTATTGCAAACATAGCCAAAGCTAAGTCATAATTGCAAAGAAGTACCAAGCATCTCACTTGATTGCAATTCTTGCAAAACTATGTAGTCCATACTTATTCACTCTCTTTGGGAGCTTAATCAACATGGACGGGTTGTAATTAAATTTGAGTCGATACACCATATAAATACTCTCAGTTAATCTTTAAACTGGCAGCAAAAAAAATTTTTACAACAGAGAGAAGTCTGCATTTGGACAACTTGTAGCAATTTAGGAACCTTTTTGAAGATGAAACTTGATATTTCCAGGAAGTGGATAAAAATTGAAATCTCGAAACATTACACGGAAATACTCAGTTACGTTTCGGAATTTTTTTACAGCGTAGGTCAAAAACAAAGAGACATATCTATATTTTAGATATAAAGAGTCAAAAAGAAGAAAGTTTTGGTCAAAAAAGCATTCGATTATGTTATGAAACTAAAGACCTTCATTACTTCCTTAAATAAATAATTCCTGCAATACATTATTGTCCTTTTTTGTGACGAAATGAGTCTAAACAATAATTATTATGCCTCAAAACAACACAGAAACTTTCAGAGCGTAGGTGAAAGAATGCAAACCTCTTTGAATTAACAACACTAAGACTCCCTCCCTCGTATTCTTTTTCTATTTTTCGTGTTTCGACAGATTAACTGAAAGTAAAACTTGATCACATTTAACTATCTAGGATGAATGAAACATACAAATTCCAGATGCAAGCTTCGTTCTTCTTCTTTTTAGACTTTTTCTGAAAAACGTCAAATATTTTAAAGTTCCTGCTGCAAAATATTTGTTAAAAGACAAGGAAATCGCCCGTCAATGTATGACGGGTGAAAATTGCTTCTTCATTTGAACGAAGTAATTGCCTGTTAGGTGATATATTTTGACAGTTGACATTTTAACCCTAACTCCAGTGGATTAACTTTTAACTCCAGTAGATAGCGTTTATTGATGACCAATTTTTCGTTTTTTCATATTCCTATAATGACAGTCTTACCACTAAAATGGTTAAGTTGCCGGATCCAGTTCAGCCTTGTCAAAATAAAGCATTTCCCTGGATGTCAATCACTACCAAAAAAAAAAAAAAAAAAAATGCTTACAAATTATCATGCCGTGGCGCGAGTTTCATTGTTGATGACGTCAGCTTTACTCGATCAGTGAATTTGTTATCATATATATGCGGATTTCCAAGTAAATTATTTTATCTATCCTTTGGCTTGAAATAAAAAAAAAACTGTTATACATATTGTCGGGTGAAAGGAAACTTCAATTTAGTTTTTTCATACTGATTCCAGGAAAACTTGTTATGCGTAACAGTGAGAAAAAAACACCAACTTAATTACTTCTAGTTTTAATTGAAACATAGCAAATGTGCACTTAGAGGCACAAAAGAAAAAATTGTTATATTTTTCTACCTTTAAGTTCAATTATTTATCTTAATTTTTAAGCATTTTTCTATGTTGTCCTTTAAACTATATGCACAGAATCACTGTAACAAATAATGTATAAATCTAAATTTATAACGATTAGCATTTTCTAATGATGGTATGGTAAAATATCAAGACGCAAGAACATTTCACACTAAAATTTTAAGCAAAGTTAATTTTAAATTGTGTTTTCATTTGAAAAATGACTGATATCAACTGACACAGTAACAGTTCCTCAGTTATTTTTAAAGGTTTCAAGTTTCTTTAAAAAATAATTTTTTACTAAGTACTTTGTTTTTTCTCTTTGGTCCTACTGCAAAACGTGCCGTCAAGAAACTGCGAATAGTAAAAACCATGAGTGTTATAATTGTATGAGATATTGTGATTGTGAAAACTTTCAGATGGTAACTATGGGCAGAGAAAGGTATTGGTGAAGTACCACCAAGAAAATTGTGTAAATTATTAACAAATTTCAATTTATAATAACAAGCATACAGAAATGCTAAGCAAGATATTTTTAAGTACAGTCGAATCCCAACTTACGCAAGGAATGCGTTCCACGATTCCTTGCGTAAATCGAAATTTCGCGTTGTAGAAAAATGTACGCTAAATTTTTTATACAAACATACTAAATTTTTTTGGACACTGTTGAACACCCCTAAAAACTGCTTTAAAGCATTTCTCAACTATACTAAGACAGTTTCTTACATAAAGAGCTGAACTTACTGTTTTTAAAAAATAAAAAAAGCCGTTTTATTCAACATAAAATACTTTAAGATGCACAAAATGAATGATCAGTGAGAGGGAAAGACATAAAATAAAACAACATGGCACGCACATTATGCAGTAATAATAAAAGCTGCACTATAATAGTACTGTACAATAGATACAGTAATAAAATTCATGAGTTGAAAATAAAGATAGTGATGATTTATGCTTCATGATCAGATCATTATTCTTTTTCAATGCATTTAAAAATACGTTTACTTCGTCTTTTCTTTTGTAACGCTTCCATTTATGCAACAGCCTCTCTTCCTGAACTCTTCACTGTAAAAAAACTCCGAAACGTTACTGAGTAGTTCCGTGTAACGTTTCAGGATTCCAATGGTTTTTCTCCATTTCCGGGAAAAATCAAGTATCATCGTCAAAAGTTTTCCTGAATTGCTAAAAAATGCACTAATGCAGATTTCTCACTGTTGTGGAAAATACTTTTAGCTACCAGTTTAAAGGCTGACTGAGTGTGTTTATATGTGTATCGGCTTCAATTCGATTGCGGCTTGGCCATGCTGATTAAGCTCCTAAAAGCAGCAAATAGGTATGGACGACATTGCTTTGCAAGAATTGCAGGCGAGTACGATGCTTGCTTGCAATTCAGGCTTCGGCCATGTTTGCGATACTGCTTATGGAAGCTTCTGAATAGATCTTTTTAATGGATCTACGTAAGTTTCTTCTGAATTTCTAGAAATACGACTGGCTTCAACCGGGAAGATTTCTAAATTTTTTAGGAAGCTTCCGGGATAATTTCAGGAATGTTACTAAATTTTAGCGGAAAACGTTAATGGTTTTCGCAAGGTATTTTACTGGCAGAAATTGGGCACATCAGCTGCCCATTATTTTCCAGGAACGTTTCTGAATCGTTTTTACAGTGTTTAATACACAGTAAAAGAGCAGCTTCCATTTTCATAACACATATTTGCTTTGCTTAGCCACTACTCTGCAAGCTTCAATATTGAAACTAAGTAATGAACTTTTACGCATATCTTTTTGTTTTGATTTTTAATAGTACGTATGGAAGATTCACACATACTTATTGTCGTTTTACCGTCGACGTTTTGTAGTTTTTCAAGAATATCGAGAATCTTAACCTTTTTCTTTTTTTTGGCAGAGACTTCCTTTTTATTTCCATCTTCAAACTTTTGATGAAACAGTCCACTAAGATGTCATTATATTTCACGAACTTTAATAATTAGGGAAAAAAATACTTCATTCTAAAAGAATTAGTGTTGTTGAGGAATTCGCGTTAGCTCTAAAATTCGCTACTCATGAAAAATTCGCGTTATAGCCTTTTCGCGTAGGCCGAATCACGTTGTAGCTGGAGTCGACTGTAATGCTTTTATTTGAAGAATAGTTTTCAACTGGTTCTGTAACAGTTACGCATTTCATTTTCAGAGTTCTCACGTATTTTCAAGGAACAATTTTTACCAAGCAATTTTTTCCTCTCGAATTTTGGTTCTATTGCACTTGCAAGAAGTGTCGTCTCAAAACTCAATAACTAAAAGCTTTGGTATTATTGTTTTTAAAGATACTGGTTATTTTTACAACTGCCAGGCATTAACACCTTAGCCTTCAAAAGAGACTGACTATGAAAATAAATTGATAAAACTTATAAAAACATTGGGGAAGTACATAGAGGAAAGTGAGAGGACAGGAAGCAAAGCAATTGCGAAAAGAAAAATGAAGAAAGTTATAATAGTAACTAGCTGCATTGCCCGGCTTTGCCCGATCTACCTTGAAAAGAAAAATTTTTCAGGTGACGTATATTCAACGATCAGACTTAATTTAAAAAAAAAACATCACGCGAAATTTTACTTACAAACAATGACGACAGATATTAAAATACTTTTTAGAAATTAAAATGAGAAAAATGGATTTAAAAATCATAACCATGGAAACATAAAATGAAATAAGTTTAAGAAATGAAAATTAAAAAGATGGAAATAAAAAATGGAGTCAAGTTGCGTAACCAAGGAAACGCAAAAATAAAATGGTTAAACATCTTGAAGGGAAATGAGAGTTTTCGAACTTGATTTAAAAAACAGTGTATTTTTTTTCTTTGGAGATAGAAGCTCAGTTTTTCAACCAAAGGGCGATATAGATCTGGAGTAAAAAATGTCGCTTTTTCCAATGATATCAAAAAGAAAACTGTAATACAATTCGTTCCCTTTTTATTGATAGATTTAATAAAGAATGTAGTGCCTAAACTTCAGCTAAGCTTAAAAATATTCGAGCTAAAAAGGCAAATAACTCCCATCGTAATTAAGTTAGAGCATTGAAACAAATTGCGCAAAACACGGAAAATTCTATCATTTCCAATGATAAGTAATATTAAAATGTACAAGTAATATTTAACCCTCATATTCGGGAGTTGATGTGAAAATTGGGCCTAACTTGGAACAAAATAAAAAGAACTTTTTATCGGATTTATCTTTCTGCGAACCTTTTCCGGACTTAAAGAAACAAACTGTGAAAATTTCAGCGAAATCTACCGGGTAGTTCTCTAGTTTTGCGCGTTCAAACACACAGACGCTTTTTGGAGATTTCATTTTATACAACGTAGAGATAAAGTAAAAAGGAAACGGAAAAGGCAATAGATATGTTAAAATGTTGAAGAAAAAAAAAATGTGTGTTTACTGTATAAATTAAAACCGTTAGCTAAACATTACTTCAGAAGTTACACAACTTTCTGCCTCACGGTTAACGTGATCTTGCGAAGATAAAACAAAGAAAAAAGCCACCCAAACAAAAATTTTTCTACAAAAATACAACCGCTGACCGAGGCGGATAATTAATTTCCTTATTTCTGGAGTGTACGAGACATACCCATATTTTTTCTACCATGAAAACTAATCTACGGTTTTCATTGCAATAATATGACCTAATATCTATTTGCTTCATTTTCAAGCAATATTTTTGTAGCAAATCTAATCCACTGCCATTGCCTTTTATTTACTTTTTTTTTCATATTTCTTAAACTACCTTTCGGGAAAATAGGCTAAAAATTAACTATTTTTAATTATATTTCAATCAATAAAATAAACTGCTCTTAATAACGGGGATTTCAACATCTTTCGTCAAAAATGACTTTGCATAAAAGTCACATCCATCAGTTATATGCAAGTTTCCAAGTCCAGTTTATCCTAACTTATTCAATAGTTAGAAATCGTAAAAATATTGTGAACGAAGAAAGACTATCAATTCGAAATATAAGGTATAATCTAAGTTATTCGCCACAATATTATTACCATTATTAATCTTTTCAGAGTTATGACGCTACCCATGGACCTCACGTGTAAGAAAATGCATCTGTTTTAAGGCCTGAATATCATGTGACTTGTCTACAACTTTAACTGCATTATTTCTTAGTAATAGACTCTTTAAACTATCATATTCTGTTGCGAAAAATATACTATGAGTATTTACAAGCAACTATTTTTTTAAGGTAACTTGAGTCAATTAAAGGTGAACAACTGCGCCGTCAAGCAATCTTTACGGCAGATTGTAAGAAGTAAGAAAATTTTACATGACTCAGAAATTATTGCTATTTTTTTTTTGGAATTTAAATTAACACTGTGAGTAATTAATTGCAAAAATAAAAAAATAACAAGGTATAATTGCACAATAGTTGCAGATTACTACATGCACGAGTCTCGGAGTTACATGGAACCCCTTTTTCAATGGAAAAAAAAGTAAGACTACGGATGAATAGACATCCGACACCAGACCAAAGTTGTTCTTTGTAACCGCCAAGCACGTGTATACAGTAATCTACTTTTTTTGTTTAATTATACACTGTAAAAACAATTCAGAAACGTTCCTGGAAAATAATGGGCAGTTGATATGCCCAATTTCTACCAGTAACATATCTTTTAAAACTAAGGAACATTTTCTGCTAAAATTCAATAACCTTTCTGAAATTTTCCTGGAAGCCTCCTGAAAGATTAGATATCTTCCCGTTTTAAACCAGTCGTGTCTATGGACCTTCCGGATAAACTTAGGCAGGCATAATATAAGCTTGGCACCTTCCTGATTTACCAAGGAAGTTCCAACAGCAATATTGCGAACATGACCACAACTAAGACAGAAGTGTAAGCACGCATTAAGAACTGTGCTTTGCCTGTGATTTTTGCAAAAGTTCATTGCCCATGAACTTAAACGCTCCATTTGTGAACTTAATTAGTCTGGACAAACCTTAATCGAACTGAAGCTGATACACTTTATAAATACGCTTAGTTAACCTTTAAACTGGGAGCTAAAAGTATTTTTTACAACAGTGAGATGTCTGCATTCGTGCGACTTGTAGCAATTCCAGGAAACCTTTTGACAATGATAAGTGATTTTTCCAGTAAGTGGATAAAACCCATTGAAATCCCGAAACGTTACACGGAAATACTCAGTAGCATTTCGGAATTTTTTTACTTTTCATGCCAAAAGTGTTTATTCAATCTTAATGTGTATGATTGCTGTATTTAATTGTAAAACTTATGTTATAACCTATATATGGATGCCTCACTTGCCAAATCGACTAACTCCATAAAACAAAATGTAGAGAATATTTAAAAAGAAGATGGTGTTACCCATTGGAATCAATACGCCTTCATGCTACATTTTCTGCCATCACATAGTCAGAAATGTACTGAACCAAATCTTTTATTTATAAACTCACATGCTAAGCATTAATGAAGCACTATTAAAGCAGAAATGAGGATTTTTTTTTAAAGTGGAGTTAATAGATTTGGCAATTGAGCCATTCATATAAGACTAGTAGGCCTCTTTAAGCCTCATAAGGCAGATTAGGTATCGTTAGGTAGCTTTATTTTAATAAATAAATAAATAAATAAACAACTAAATAACTGAAAGTAAAAACAAAATAAGTAGTTAAAACAATATTTTTGAAATTATAGTACAATAAACTCCTTTTAAAATTAAATCCACAACGCACTACTTGGAAAATTAATTATTCTTGATATGGCTTGTTACAAATGACTAGTAAATATTTACGTGAAACGGAATACGTAAAAATAATTGAAAAAAGTAACAATAGAACAAGCATTGTTGCGACGGCTCTTTCTTGAATTCTTAATGGGACATCCGGTCTGGTAATCAATGCATTTTAAATGAGCATTAGATAAGTAAAATAAATAAGTTCCCTCGGAAAACCTCTTCGGGTAAAAGAAAGTTAAGTACTTTCTCTACTGCGTTAGCTCTAACTCGTTTATTGTGGTCTACACAGCGTAAAAGAACTAAATCACTCTTTCAGCTTTAGTTCAATTAAAGAAGCTCGAACATCTTAGAGAAGAAATGACCCATTTTAGGAGAAATTTTGCTTCAGTGAGTGCGGGTTGTAGCTTTGGGATTGGACAAATGCTAATCTTTTAATTAACTACTAAATTTTTGTGTTGATGAGAGCTAATGGTGGTTTTGCATAATCACAACCTAATGCACAGCTAATCCACTAGTGTTATTAACTAAATCTTGATCAAAACAGAGAAAAAAGAAATTTTAATGGAGTGTGGCAAAAATCCTTACAAGGAAAAAGAAAGAAATCTATTGACAAATTACTAAGTTAGAGTAAGGAGACTTTTGTTTTTACATAAAACATGACTACACAAAATAAGGTCACATAAAATTTTGTATTTACAGAACGGCATTTTAAGAAATAAATAAAGAATTTGGGAGGAGGAAGGGGAGTAAACTTTAATCTTAATCACAGTAAAAATAAAATTTAATCAAAAAAGCTAAGCTTGAAAAAAAGAATATATATATATATATATATATATATATATATATATATATATATATATATATATATATATATATATATATATATATAACACTAATGCACACGTCATCAAAATTATCCTTTATTAGTTGTTATTTATTTAGTTATGCACTTTTTAAGACTTTATACTTAAATTTATATTTAGACAGACGAGATAATCTTTGAAACTTAATAGAGTTAGTTCTTTACTATATTTTGTAAATAATGGAAAACACTATTAAAACTTTTTTTACTGAATAGTTTATTTTAAATTTAAATTTTTCACAATTACATTGAATGAAATTGCTTGGATAAAAATACAAAAAGTTATTAAGTCATTGAAAAAAAAAATCCCAAAGTTACCAATTATTTCTGTTGAACGTTTTAGGATTTCGTCCACTTCCTGCGAAAATCAAGTATTTTGTCAAAAAGTTTCCTGAATTGCTAAAAGTTGTACGAATGCAGACTTCTCACTGTTATTGAAAAATATTTTAACCTTCCAGTTTAAAGATTAATTCGGTGTGCTTCAGTTTTTTATTTCATCATTTATTCGTATTTATTAAGTAGGTATTTATCAAGCACTCCAGTTTCATTAGGGGCCTTCCACCCCAATGAGAGCAATATAAGTCAGCGGATTCCTTAGTTTTGGAAGAATTACAGGCGAGTGAGATTCTTGATGTACTTACTTGCAATTCTCTCTTAGCTTTGACCATATTTGCAATACTGCTTTTGGAGCTTGCTTGGTAAATCTGGAAATTGCCAAGTTATTACATTAAACCAACTGAAGTTTTATCTGAAGGTTCGAGAGACATGACTGGATTTAACCGGGGATATTTCCGAATTCGTCAGAAAGATTCTAGGATAACTTCAGGAAGGTTACTGAATTTTAGTAAAAAGCATTTATGTTGTTTGAATTATTTTCCAAGAACGTTTCTGAATTATTTTCAGCTTTCTGTTCAACTAGCGCCATTGTGAATGGGCAAAAAACCTCAGAGAGACAATGGAAATTTGCATCCAATCCCCCAGGGGTTTTAAAACAATAAAATTTAGCTTTGCAACGTAATTTGATCAGTTATTGAACTTAATATAATTTTCCAAGAGTGTAATTTGGTTGATATTACATTGAAATAAATATAAAACATATTTCTTAGTATCGGGGAAAATGCATCTCAACATTGCAGTTAGAAATCTATGAGAGTGTGAATAAATGTCGCTAGACATTACTTTACGTTTTATTATTACTTTTTCAAAAGTCAACAAGTATTGTTGAAAAAAAATAAATAAATGAAAAAAGTCAATTTCTACATAAGTCAACAAAGAAAATTTTTAGATTAGTTACTCTATTAGATAATTACAATTCATATAAATACGTATATACATATGTCAGAACCACAAAATTAAGTAGCAAAACATAAATTAAATTTAATTAATGAATCAATATTTGATAAAACTGTATTGACATCAAGTGTCATACACTACGCAGTTGAAAAATGTATTTGAACTTGAGTGTAGTATAAATAAAAAACATTTTATTAGCGATTAAAAAAATGAAGAAGAAATAAAAATATATATATAGGAGTGTAACCTAATTGCAGTAAGGAAATAAAAATGTTTACATGCAAAGGTTCTTGTAGTAGTTAACAGGCTGAAGGTAGAAACATGCTTTTATGCAGGAACATAAGGGGATAAATAGGTTTTAGAGAACCAGGCATAAGTTTTTATATTCTTTTAACTACAAAACTCGAGAAATTTGGAAAAAAAAAATGCCTTTATAGCAAAAAATAGTTTACGTAACTTTGAGGCATTATAGAGGAAAAGCACTGCAAAACTAAATCTCAACGGTTTTAATCGAATATTATCTACTAACTTTTTGACATTTTCGGGGAGAAGGAAGCAGGCAGTTCATGGTAATATTTTCAAGTATAGTAAATGTTGTACATAAAGAAATCCGAGTAGAGTCATAAAAATGCGCGGGAAATAGATTAAGAGAAACTTTTGCGGGAAATGCATGTTAAGGGATATTCAGAAGAATTAAAATGTACTCCGTATATGAGACAACAATATTAAGTTCAAAAAATTAATTTGATAAAGATTTTTAATCTGAAAAATGCACCGGTTGTCGATTATTTCTGCGCCATTATTTATTTAATTACATTAGATACCTCCTTAGTCAGTTTGAAATAAACAACTAACAATTTAAGCAAGATGATCTAAATCGAAACATTAAATTCACTGTCGAAAAAATCCAATACGCTGGTACACAATTAAAATATTGATAAGTGTAATTTTTTTTTTCGAACATTTAACATACTGCGCAATGCCATCTGTTCATACTATTTGAAAAAAAAATTTTTTTTTTGGTTAAAAACGGCAAAATATTCTCATTCCCAAACACATATAACCATAACCATGTGTACCCGCAGACAGCCATTTTTTTTTTGTTCTTTGGTAACGGTCGGTAGCAATTTTTATTTCATTTCAATTTTAATCATGTATTCATTACTTTGGTTGTTGAGTTTTAGAACCAAATGAAGCAAATGTTAGGTATAATTAATTTTTATTATTATTGCTTAACCGGATTTATTAGGATTACTGTTATTGGGAAACTGAATTTGAAGTACAGCTCGAAGATATATTGTTAAAGTTACCATATCCTGCTGTAGATCCTGCAAATCGTTAATCGCAACCGCTTTCATTTCGGACAGATTTTTCTATGTTTTGGTTGGGTTAATCTATCTTGAGCCTGAGTTTTTTCGCAAGTATTTTGGTTAAAGACTCAATTTTCATGCAAATATACAGGGTGTTCCGGTTTAACCTGCAAGGTCTCAATTTTTGAAGGCGTTAGTCCTAGATGCATACTTCCAATTGCAAAAATGTTCAAAATCAGATGCATAAGTTAAGATGAGTTAAGATATTGAAAGTTTGAAGCAAAAATAAAAATGAATCAAAAAGTACAAGATTCAATTTTTTATACGGACCCTAGGTCCTCTAACTTACGTTAAGGAGAATAATCTCCATTGAAAAATATTCCTAACACCAAAATCTTGATATTTGTGCGACGAAAGACGGAGATATTCGAGTTCAAAGTTTTAAGGGATCATACACAAAATGAGATTGGAACTTATCGCCTTTTCAGAAGAATGACAGGTTGTCGAAGAAAAAAACATAGTATTTATCATTTTCATTACTTATCTTTACTAATAATAAAGCTGAATGTCCCTGTGTCTGTCCGGATCTGTCTGTCAGGATCTCTGTGACGCGCATAGCGCCTAGACCGTTCGGCCGATTTTCATGAAATTTGGCACAAAGTTAGTTTGTACCATGGGGGTGTGCACCTCGAAGCAATTTTTTGAAATTTCTATGTGGTTCTTTTTCCAATTTTAAGAAAAAAAAATATCGTAATATGGACGAGTAAATTACGAAATTATCATAACGTGGAACCGTTACATGGGTACAAGCCAATTGGCGAGAAAATTCACCATACATTATTTGTAAATATACAGGCGAGCAAATGTTATGCCACTATACTCAAAAACGCTCTACAAAACCTCGAACAATGTGAAAAACCACACTCTATCCATACATATGATTTTTAGCCCCTAGTTAACCCCTATATTTTCCCCCAAAAGGTGTCATTGAAGGCGAGTGTAAAGTGGTGTAAGTCACAAAACGCTGTGTTTCATATATCGGTAAATTGTGGTCGAACTAACGTCAAACCTTTCGTGTTGGAATTATTTTTTAATGGAAATTATTTCTTTAAGTATAAGTTAGGTGTACTAGGACCGGTAAAAAAAGTTAAATTTAGTACTTTTTGACTTATTTTTGTTTTTACTTCAAACTTTCAAAATCTTAACTCTACATTCCATTTTGAACATTATTGAACTTGAAAATATGCATCTAAGACTACCGGTTGCAAAAATGGAGGTCTTGTAGGTTAAAACGGAACACCCTGCATGTCATTGTTTACACAGAGAGCCGTTCTAGTCATGTATCTGTGTGTGTGTTTTTGAAAAATAGACTCTCTTAAGTGCAATATATATTTTACAAGAGTTTATTGGGGTTAAAAATGAAGAAAAATTAACAAAAATTTTGAAAAAAGAAAGGTACCGTACTTGTGGTTTATTTTCAAAGTTTAAATCGATTTGGATTTTTTGCTTACTGATATTTTCAATAGCTGTTAGAATTAATGTAATAATAAATGGCTTACAAAATTGAATGAAATTAAGCTCTACAGACCTTTTTTCTTTTCGGTATTTTCTTGTGTACAAGGGCCCCTGTCCATGAAATAAATTGAGCGTTACTCATGGACAAAAAGAAAAGGTCTGAAAAAAAATGAGTGCGAAAGGTTGAAATTTTGACCCGCAAAAATAGTGAAATTGAATGTTGAGTTTTAAGTGCTGACAGAAAATTTTCCCGACCTATTATCTTTTTATAGTGACCAGTAAAAATTGAAAAGTACATTTTGTCCGTGGGTGCAGTAGCTTCCCCTATGTGGTATGAGAGAAAATAATCATTATTTTAGTGAAAGTTTTTCATCAAATAAAGATATAAATAAAACATATTTTCAATCGGAATTAGGAATTAAATTTGTCTACTTCTTTTAAGCATTCTTCAATGAAACATATGTATAATTGAATGAACAATTAATATCAGTATTCAATCACTATTTTTGCACAACCTACACATTAAAATTTATTTTGCTTAAAAAAATAATCAAAGTCTTGAATTCCATACCGTTGTGCCACTTTTGCTCTCTTATGAATCAAGCTTAATAAATGAAACTCGCATTTAAAATTGTTGAGAATACTAAACGATTCAAATGGCCTTGGATCGAATTAAATTTATGTGTGTAAGAAACTTTGACTACACAGACAATGACAATATATGAAAAACCGAAGCAGAGCGACCGCGGCAACTATTTGTAGTTTAGTTCAGGATAACGCATTTGAGCAACAAAGATACATATAAAGTATTCCAATCTATGAAAGAAAAATAAATAAAATATAGACAAAATTAACTTAAGAAAATCTAAGACCCGTAAGGAAGCTTCATAAAGCTTTGAACAATATAGCAAGGTGATATTTTTCTCAGCTTGCTTTAAGCAAGTACTTGTAGTGCGTTTACAGCTACTTAGGCAAAAAGGATGATTTATAAACTAAATACTGAGATCCCTACTCTTCTAATGCTACATAACTCTAAATTATTTTTATTTGTTTTAAAAAATAGTAGAAAACGTCTCTCCATTCTGTTCACATTTTAAATTTGCAGTTTATTAATTTTCAGCTACAATGCTGCACTAATTAGATCTTTATCTTCCTCATCATAAAAATCTCAATTAAAATTAAGCTTAACACGATTAGTAATTCGAAAATAAAAGAAATACAAAAATTAAGTGAAAACGAAACAAAAGCTACTAAAATTAATGCATACATAAATGCAAAAAAAAAAAAAAAAAAAAAAAAAAAAAAAACCGCAAGACTTTGTTGTAAAATTTTTTAAAAGTATCTTAATTTGCACAGAAATTAAAATACGTTTTCTTAATTAAACAATTCCTTTTTTTGCTTTAATTAAGTTTTCTTGGGAAAATGCTTACATAATGGTACCCATTACGATCGCACTTCTTATTGCTTCAGAAGGAAAACGCTTTCTTAGACCAAAAAAAGTTTTTAAGGTTAAGAAGTTAAATAATAAATTGAAAAAAATTTATTCACTTTGTAAAATATTTTTAATTTAAAAGTTAATGATTTGAAGTATTTCAAATTCTTTAGGAGGAATACTTTGGTTTATTTTCCATTCTTGAAAAACATTTTAAATATTTTTTTAATTAACGAATATTCAGCAATAAGGCAAATACAATAGTATGGACTTTAAAAGCTGAGGTTAAGAAGTTAAATTATAATTTGATATAAATTTATTCTCTCAGTAAAGTCTTTTAAATTTAAGATTTGAAATATTTCAGACAAATTCATTGAGGGGAGTATTTAGGTTTATTTCTAGTTCAAATTTCAAACATTTTACCATTAGAATTTTCTATCAGTAATATATAAAGGGTGTTCCGTTTTAACCTGCAAAACCTTTATTTTCGCAACCGTTAATCCTAGATATATACTTCCTATTGCAAAACTGTTCAAAATCCGATGCAGGGTTAGGATGTTGTAAGTTTGAAGTGAAAATAAAAATGAGTCAAAAAATACAAAATTTAACTTTTTATACGAGCTCCAGGTCCTCTAACTTATATCCAGGGATATAATCTAAATTGAAAAATAATTCCAACACAAAAGGTTTGGAATTAGTTCGACCAATATTCACCGAGATGTGAAATGCAGCGTTTCGTGACTTACACCACTTCTCAATCACTTTCACGTCAATAACCCCTTTTTGGGGGGAAATATCGTGGTTAGCAAGTGTTTAAAATTACATGTGTGCGTAGAGAGTGATTTTTCAAATCATTCGAGGTTTTGTAGTGCGTTTTTGCGTATCATGGCATAACATTTGCATTTATTTTTGAATAGCAATGCAAAATATAAATACCTTGTTTTTCATACTTTGACGACTTGTCAGAAATCAGTGCTCTTGTTTGTGCACAGATCAAAACTAAGGTACGTAAATTATTTTATCTACATGATTTGTTCAACATTCGTGCTGTGGGAGAAGGATCTTTTAATAAGATATGCAACGTTACTGCCTATAAGCATGTCCAGGTACAGTGGGTAAAATACATTAGAGAGTGCAAGCTTATTTATTTATTTATTTTATTTTATTTTATTTTATTATTATTTTTTTTTTTTTTTTTGCTGCATGGTAAAAATAACTTGAATAAAAACTCTGTAAAAACATCAAAACACAATAAAAAAAGTTTTTTTTTTGTTGTTAAGTTGCATAATATTAAAACACTAAAATGAAAAGTAATTGTCAAAATCCCATTCTCCTCCTTTTTTAGATCATATATGACATAGATATACTGCTAAATGTGACAACGTAAATTGAAATGCAATAAAAGCAACAACGAAAAAATTATTAAATAAAAACAAAAAACCCGATTGCAAAAAAAAAAAAATGTATAAGCCCAGTAGTTTAGAATACTACTGAATAACTACACCATTGAAATAGTTTTATATTTCCACACAGGTAAGACGAATCATAAATTCAAATGCAGAATAGAAGGATCCGGGGCCCATTCCTTTCTGAATCAAGGAACCCCGTGAAATTTGAATGGGCTCCGACTGTTGATCCTTCTGTTCTGCTTTTTAATTTATGATTCGTCTTACCTGTGTGCGATTATAAAACTATTTCAATAGTGTAGTTATTCAGTAGTACTTAATAACATTCTAAACTACTGGGCTTATACTTTTCATTTTAGTTTTTTTGGTTTTTACGCAGTCGGGTTTTTTGTTTTTGTTTAATATTTTTTTATTTTACACTTTTTAGTTAATTTTTATTGACTTATTCATTATGATTATAAGACGGTACATTTCGCAATCTTATCATTTCATTAGGAGAGTTTCTATCGTGAGGTTTATTAAGTAACTTGCGGTGTCTAAACTACTGATAATTAGTCCCTCTAGGGACCTAACTCGGCTTAAAGCTACATGTGCTTGACCTGCAGCAAAAATGCGCGAATTTAACTCAACCACAGTACAGCTATATAAACAGCCCGTATAACTCATGATGACATGAGAATCTTTCTCGCAAAACTAAAAAAGCCTGTCAAGAAAGTTCACGTCGCGAACTTCAGTCCACTGAATCATGACAAAAACAAATGCAACATGTTAGAGATGAAAATCCGAATAAGCAGACTTTCTTTCTTTTGGTGCTTATTGCACGGGTTTATTTTGATGAGGACTACAATCTGAGTGTCTTGCCTTCGTTACGCATAATATATTTTTTATTGCAGTACAGAATACATGTAAACAACACATGAAAGAGTTTACATCAAAAAGCGGGGAAAGTACATCCGGAGCGAGGGTGGAAGTCAAAGTAACCGCCTCAAGTGTGATAAGCAATCGTTTAGACCACTCGGCCACTGAGGTCCCAATTAGTAGACTTAGTAAACAAAAAATCCAGGCAGTGAAAGCTACCTGCATTTGTCGCATGCTGTGTCGCACGCTGGTAGCGTGCAACACGATCCCGAACTGACAAAATGGCAACTGGTTGTTGATATAGTGAGTTTTGATTACTGTCATGTGTTTAGTGACAGTCCCAAGGTTGAGACAAATCGATTAACGTTGGAATTACCAAAATTGGCCAAGGCGTTTAGCCTCTACAACGCCACATAGGAACAAACATACATACAGACATAGACTTTTAAACACATTACCCTCCTTTGCGTCACGCACGCGCAGTCGGGTAATAATAGTTAAAAATGCAGCAAGCAGCAGTTTCGAGTCTATCAAGAAAAGTTTCTTCATCAGTGCTCTTCCTTTATGCATTACATAAAGAGGCTTCAGTTGATTGCCTTCAAACAGCTGTTTGCTGTGTTTTAAATTATTTATTTGTACATTTATTTACGCTGTCTCACATTACTCTTGCAGTCTTTTACTTACAGTTTTTAAAAATTGTTTACTTTTTATTTAAAAAGAGCTCATATTCACCCTAAAAACAAGTATTTTATCTATGTACATACAAAATTAAACAACCCCCCCCCCCCCCCCAAAAAAAAAAAGTAGTAAGCAGTCGAGTGAAAGGAGCTTTTTGACCCAATTCCTTTTGTCTGTGGAAAAAAAATGTAATACATTCTAAAACGCACGCCACGTAAATTTCAACAATTACATCAAGCTAATAAAAAATCACTTTTCAGTGACTGAAAATAATTATCGTTCCCCCCTCATGTTTCAGTGAATAAATCTAAAATAGTAAATGAATAAAAAAATGTGTCAGAATAAAACGTGTTGACAGACTATTTTTTCACGCGATTGACATTTTAAGGGAAGCCAATCTTCAAACTTTTCTCTTATGCAAAAGGAAATAGATTTTGAAGATATAGCGGCATTGACAGAGAATAAAACATTTCTTGAGAAAACGCGAAGTAAATTAGATTTGCGAAAGGTTTAAAAGAAAGATTTAAGTTTCTCAATAAAGAGAGGAAATGATGAATACATATATTTGAACAAGAAAGTATTTTTGTTATAGGTTCTTATATCTTAGACGAGTTTTTGCGTAGTTTAAGAGAAAGTTCTGTGCAAGGTTACGAATCGTTTTCAAAGTAATAATAATAAAGTAAAAATACTTTTTACCAAATGAATTACGAACATGTTTTATTAAATGATTATGCTTAGAACTGATGAGATGAATGCAAGCATAGTCATTAAATAATCAGGCGTGAAACTAAGAGGAAAAAAATGGAAATGAGTATTTTTCGAGCACAGGAATAAGGAAAAATAAATTAAACTTACTTGGCAAACATTGATTTGTGTTATCGTTATTTAAAGGCAATCTATACGCCTAAAATTTGACCGTATATATATATTTATGATGTATCCACGTCCGTCTAATGATTACTTCTGATTTGCTGTTGGGTGGATGGCGTCATCAGGGTTCCTTTCCGGAATGGGGAATTGTTAGTTTTCGGCCTACACTGTAAAAAATTTCTGAAACGTTACTGTTTATTTCTTTGGAACGTCTCAGGATTTCACACGTTTTCAACTATTTCCCCGTAAAAACAAGTACCTTCACAAAAAAGTTTCCTGAATCGCTACAAGTTGCACGCGTGTAGACTTTTCACTGTTGTGGAAAAGATTTTTAGCAATCAGTTTAAAGATTGAATGAGCGTGTTTATTAAGCGTATCGGCCTACGGTTGCTTATGGCCTGTCCAGGTTGACTAAGCTCCTAACGAGAGCGAAAAGGTTAATGGATTGTCATAGCTTTGCAAAGCAGGAATTGCTGGCAAGAGATACGGTTGGTTCCTTCTTGCATAGCTTTAGCCGTGGTCGCTCTGATTTTTATGGAGTTTTCTTGGTAAATCAAGAAGATTCTAATCACTAACACCAACCTACTTAATCTGTCTAGAAGGTTCCAGAGACATGACTGGCTTTAACAGGGGAGATTTCGCATTTCTTCAGAAAGTTTCAAGGTTAATTTCAGAAAAGTTACTGACTTTTAGCGGAAAACGTTCCTGGGTTTTCCAAGATAAATTCTGAATCGTTTTTACAGTGTAACATCAGTATGAGATCTTTAGAAAAATTTTTGAAGAAAAATAAGTCCCCAAAACAGTTTCAGGCCATCTTCAGTCTATTAAGGAGAGTCATGACCCTTTTTCTGGCATTGACTTTTTTCGAAAGTAACTGCTGACGCATCAGCATGGCAATTTGAGATTTTACGAATCTCATGCTTTGAATGCGTATTTTGATTTTTTTTAGTATCCACGGAGAATTAAGTAGAGGACAATTCACTGGGACCTTAAAGAACAGAAATACTCAAAGGGACAATATCAATATCTTCTCTTTTAAAGTCTCTAAGTTCTCTCTTTTAGCCACAATTTTTTCACCATTAACCAAGTTACAACTTAAATAAATAAATAAAAATAAATAAGTAAGGAAATAAATAAAAGGACAAATAAAACTTGAAATGAATTTTGATGCCTGGCGTGTTCACTACAAAGCGAAAAGGTTTTCTTTTTCAGTAAGCGTACATTATGTTTCGAATGTTGTATTGTTTCTGCAAAAATTCATTTTTAGATATGATTAAAAAAAATTATTAAGATGCAATATTGATATTTTTCATACATTTTTCGGTGAGGATACTGACAGTGGAATTTTGTCTATGGATCAATCTTTATTAAAAAGACTTGTCTTGGACCGATTCTTTATTAGAAAGAAATTGCCACTAAAAGAAAGTTAATAGGCAAATTAATAATATTTATTTTACATTACTGACGTAAAATCAGCTTCGTTTTATTTAAGGTTTCGTTTTTACTTCGTTATTGGCACAAAGCTATGCGCAGGAAAGTTTTAATTATGATGTTAGCATTTCTTTGCATGAGTATGATTTAGTCCGCAGCTGAATCGCAACAGGGCAAGAACCACAACTTTAATATTAACTTTGATAAAGGGCCGTGGTAGCCCGATCGGCAGAGTGTTGGATTCGGGGCCGGAGGGTCCTGAGTTCGAACCTTGATGGTCGAAGATCCACCGTCGTCATTAAAGGGGACTGGGCGACGTTAAATATGCTCGTGGTCTCAATGTCCTCCAAGTGAAACGATACCTCTGGGGGTGCTAGCACCAGGTAGCTATTAGCTCCAGGTCTAGTTCTAAATTCTCATTAACTGTTCAATCCGGTGATGGTGCTGCCATCTATCGGTATAAAAAATAATGGAGGCAAGGCACTTAGTATGCAGTCCTCGACATAAATACAGTTGTAGTCAGTTGTGACTCGGAATCGAACTTTGATAAAAGTTCTGTAACTTCTCTCTAGTTACCTGTGGAGGGAAAATTAGAGAAATATAATAAAGTAAAATAAAAAATTAGTTAATGCAATAAAAAAGTAAAAATAAAAAAAATTATTGTTTTTCCCCGCCATTCGTATGTTAAGAGTTTCATAGTTAAATTATTACCTATTAAAAGAAGTTTCTACACAACGCGAGAGATTTCTTTGCAATAAAAATATCTTTCGCGCAACCGTGTGATACACTAAAACGATATTCCAGTCATTTATATTTAAATAGCATTTAGTTCGAAGCATCATTACATGGCAGTTTTGTACAGGAAATTCTTCGAAACAATGGAATACTTTCACATAAAAAGGAATAGAAAGAAAATGCAGGTGTACTTTCTCAGAAACATAGTTTATTTTGTTCCAGAAGCATCATATTCTCATAAAAAAGCTTCGATATGCCTCGAATTTCGAATACCAGCTGTCTGTTTTGCTTTGGGAATGCATTTTGTTGCAAAACTCAGTAAAATATTTCTTTCTCGGATGACTTTTTCATTTGTTCCACTAACCTACGATGAAAAACAGATATAGCAAAACGTTGCAAACGGAAAAAGAATTCGATCCACTCTGTGAGAGTAACTGAACTAATGATCGGGAAAGTTTCTTTTCCTTCGAAAATTGTTGAGCCTGGTGTAAGTTGAGCTGTATTCTTTTGCTAGCATAAGGAGTAAGTAATGTTTTGATTGCAAATGCACACTGTAAAAATGATTCAGTAACGTTCACGGAAAATAATGGGCAGCAGATGTGCCCAGTTTCTGCCAGCAAAACATCTTGCAAAAAACAGGAATGTTTTTCTCGAAAAGTCAGTAATATTCCTGAAAGCATCCTTAAATCTTTCTAAATAACACAGAAATATCTCCGGTTAAAGTCAATCACGTTTCTAGAACCTTCGGAAAAATCTTCAGAAGGTTTTAAGTATAGTAACTTAGCGCTCTCGTGATTTGACCAGAAGACTCCAAAAGCATTATTCCAATCAGAGTCAACGCGCAACGCTTCTAAGACAGAGTTTTAAGTACCAAGCATCTCACTTATTTGCAATAACTTGCAAAGTTGTGAAATCCAAAGACTTGATTCGCTCTTATTAGAAGATCAGTCAATCTAGATGGCCTATGACCTCTCAAT
Source organism: Uloborus diversus (assembly GCF_026930045.1). Classification (NCBI taxonomy): domain Eukaryota; kingdom Metazoa; phylum Arthropoda; class Arachnida; order Araneae; family Uloboridae; genus Uloborus; species Uloborus diversus. The sequence continues at coordinate 105,897,736 of NC_072738.1, read as the reverse complement.
AGCCGATACACTTAATAAATAAGTTCAGTTAATCTTTAAACTGGTAGGTAAAAATATTTTTCTCATTAGTGAAAAGTATATGTGTGCAACTTGGAGTACATCAGGATACTTTTTTAATAAGATACATAATTCTCAGAAAAAAATAGTAAAAACCTATGAAATCTCGAAACGTTCCATGGAAATTGCCAATAACGATTCGGATTTTTTTTAGTGCAGTGGAATTATCTAAACGCTTTTATGAAGGAATTTAGTTCATTGCTTGATTAGTCGTTCAGGGTAATATTCATTCAATTTTTTTTTCTTTTCTTAACTGCTTCTTCTGTTTTTTACATTGCGCTTTCATGACTCCGGCACAAGCTCAATTCTCGGCTTGGTCACGGCCCACTGAGCCGTTCGTCCCTGCAGTGGGTCGGTAAATTGAGTACCAAGTGTGCTTGGGAACAAAACCCTGGGGTTCCCCGTTCGGCCGACCACCTAACCGGAACATCTGCCTTGCACCACAGAGCCCTTGGTCGGGAAAATTAAAATCGGCGCAGTTGAGATTCGCCCTCATGGGACTCATGGGGTGCCACTGGGTTTGGTTTGGTTTTTATTTCGTTAGTGAAGATTGCTAATTCCTAAACATTGATTTGCTGTCAAAACAGTTTATGCCACACAATGGGCAACAGCACATTGAACACTTAAAAAATGCGAAACGTTCCTGATTATTTCCGTAGAACGTTTCGGGTTTTCACCATTTTTCTGAGAAAATTAAGTATTTTTGTCAAAAAGTTTCCTGAACTATTACAAGTTACACGATCATATCAAGATATGATATTGGTAGAAATTTTGCAAATTAGCTGCGCATTATCCTCTAGGAACGTTTCTGATTTGTTTTTAGTGTATAGTAGTAAGAAACTATATTCATAAGCACCATTTCAAATATAATATTAACCTTCCATGATGCCATTCAATCTCTTGAAAGAACTTCTGGCATAGTGTAATTTTCATTCAATTCAAGGTATCGTGTTCAGGGACCTTTTTAGATTCTTTGTTACGAAAAGTGATGTGCGGGCGATTTCAACCCTAGTTATTGGCTGACTTTAACCACCATTTTTTTAAACACACGTAAACGAACGAGATAAAACAGTATAAATTAAATAAAAAAAAATAATTTGAATTTTGACACCTTGAATTCAAATTATGTTTTTCGCAATCACGAGTGTGTGTATGTAGGCGTGTGTGTTTGTGTGTGGGGGCATGTGTATTTGTGTGTAGGGGGTATGTGTATGTGTGTAGGCAAATGTGTTTGTGTCTGTGTGCAGGCATGAATGTGTGGGTAGTTGTGTGTATGTGTAGGTGTCTGTATGTATGCGTGTGTGTATGTGTGTGTAGGTGTTTGTGTGTGTAGGTGTATGTGTGTGTATGTATGCGTGTGTGTGTGTGTGTGCAGTTGGGTATGTATGCGCGTGTGTGCAGGACATGGATGCAACCTGGAGACGGCTTTTGCTATTGGAGCAGCATCGTGAGGAGCCGGTCGACGGTGATGGTGCGGAGGGCGGCGGTGAGAAAATAAAATGATAGGACGCCAAAAACAATCAAATGAAAGCAATAAGCAATCATGATTGCTCAATAAAAATAAAGTAAGGGTTGCGTCCAGTGGAGTATGTTCGACAATCAGGCTTAAATAAAAGAAAAAAAAATATCATCTAGCATCTAGCCCCAGACATTTATTTGAGTTATGACCTCTTGAATTTAAATTACGTTTTTCGCAATTAAGAATAACTACAACACTCTACTCTTTGAGCTTCTTGTTTCTACAAATGGCTCCTACCACAATCATAATTGTTCAAATTACAGCCTTGGGACTGGATGTTGTGTGCTGGATGCTGTTTTTGTCTAAGAAGATTGTGTAAAGCCGAGAGTTTCTGTTATAAATAAAGTTGATTCCAGGAAATATGGACGCCGCTGCAACTCAGGAAGAAGGACATAGAAACCACCACCTAGGAGGAGTACCTCTCGCTGAGGCAGGTGAACCTCAAAATAGTCTCTTTACGCCAACTTCAATGTGAGGACAATTATCGATTTGTGATTGTTAAAAAAAATCCAATAGGATTTATCTTCTGGTTATTTACTATAGTTATCTATTTTTCATTCAAAATTTAAAAACAAAATATATCGAATTATTGGACAGTTTTAAAATTGTTTTGAGATTCATCCAGAAGCTTATACTTCTTTTGCATTGAAAAAGGTGTTCCTTGTAACACCGAAACACGTGTCTGCAGTAATTTGCATTTTTTGTGCTTCAAAACGTTGGATAACTAATTATTTTAGGTATCGCTGTTGAAGGTATGCAGTTACTGTTCACAATGTCACCAACTTATTTAAAAAAAAAAAAATCCTTTGCTTTAATGCAATTTTTTAGTAAGGCTCGTAATGTAGCTTTCGCCTCAGCGCATTACAATTTTCGTAGTAATTTTATGAGGGAGACTTGAGGAAAATTAGGATCATAAACTAGTTTACAAATGCTATAAGGTTGAAAAACGTTCGCTTAACGATACAAACTCAAGATTACGAAACACATATAAAGGGTGTTTTTTAGAGGTTAACTTTAGGCTCAATAAAATTCATTTAAATATTGTTAATTGCCATGAATGTTGCTTTATTCGAAATATGATTCTTTGCCATTTTTATTTAAATATGATTTCTGGCATATGGCCACCTCGGCTGGCTCGGAGAAAGTCTAATTGGAAAGTCCAATTTTCTCACTTTTTGCAGCAATAGAAGCCGTCTGTCAGGTGGCGAATGTTCTCTTCCAAAGCGTCAATCGTCTATGGCTTATCGGTGCAGACCAGAGATTCCACATAGCCCCACACAAAGTAGTCCAGCGGTGTTGAATCGCATGATCTTGAAGGCCAATTCACGGGTCCATTACGCGAAATTATTCGTTCACCGAACGTTTCTTTCAATGAATCAATTGTGACACGAGATGTGTGGTATGTTGCACCACCTTGTTGTCTATTCCTGATGAAATGGCAAACCGAACTGAACACAAAACAAGTGACAGCTATCAAAATGGCACACATATCAAACAGTGTTGCCAATTTAAAGTTCTATACCTCAAAAAAAAAAAAAAAAAAAAAAACCCTTTACTTACAAAATACAGAGGTGTAAAGAACTTTCTTATTTTAGTTGCACGTGGTATAAATAGTACTCATTCGAATAAAAGAGAAAATATTAATTAGAAGACAACTGAATCTTTAAAGTTTTAAGCAAGCTTAAGTTGGCATCTTTCCATTTGCCTGCATTTAAACTATGAGACTCTTAAATGTGAGAAATAAATACCTTTGTGCTGAGAAATGACAGGAAATATCCAACGTTGTTTAGCACAAATAAACATATTTCTCAGTTCACGTGTTTCGGGGTTTCCAGGAACCCCTTTTTTCAATTTCACGTTGTGAGCTTCTGGATATAAAGACATCTGATAAAAGCATTTACCTGATGTTTTTACATCCAAAAGCTCACAACTTTGAATTGAAAAGTTGTTCCTGGAAACTCCGAAACACGAGTATTCAGTAATCTGTTTAGTTGTACTGAACGGCAATGGATATTTCCTGTCAAATCTCAAATGTATTTAAATGCAATTTTAAGGCGAAGCAAGTAAAAAAATAAATTTAAGTCTTTGAAATATTTCTGACACTGTAAAATTCCGAAATTCAATTTTTGCGAAAAATCATAGACCTGTCTCTGACAATATATTGAAATGATGTAAGTAGAAAAGAATTTATTCCTTAGACCCAAATACTGCCGTTTTCACGAAATGCGAAAAAATATGCTGAAATTGATATAGGAAAAATGCGATATGACACTGTTATTGCTCTGACTGTCAGTAGCTCAAATGCGTTTTAACATGAGATTTTGTGGAATTACATCGGGGATCAGAAAATATCTTTCGAAATCTTATTGAAAATTTAGAGTATAATAACTATTATTTTCATTTTTACTGTCACAATGCTTTAATCTCTGTTTTACCTTCGCGCAATTGTTAAAAAGCATTACAATTGATTTTAATGGAATATTTGTTTCACTTGAATCAAAATTTAATCTACTGATCAAACTCTTAATTTTTTGTGATATGTTTAATAATTGGATCAATATAAATTGATTCAAAAATTAAAGTTTAATGGCAAAAATTTAAAATTTGTTGGCAAGTTTTTCTGCTCCTCTGCAATGATGGAGTTATTTTAATCGCTGTTACACGTTTATCTTAAAAAATGCTTTAACTCTGCTTATCACCCCGATAAGTCATATATTTTCCCCCTCATAGTCTGCTTACATTTGTAGCTGTTTTATGCAACTCAATCACCAAATTCGTCGATACAACATACATATGTTTTACACACACACAAAACTATATAATTAAATTTAAATTTCCTTACTAAGGCTTGCGCTCTTTGACATCTTTACTAATAATAAAGCTCAAAGTTTTTCGGGATATCTGTCTAGTTCTCTGTCGGGATGTCTTTCTGTGACGCACATAGCACCTAAACAGTTCAGCTGATTTTCACGAAATTTTGTACAGAACTAGTTTGTAACATGGGGGTGTGCACTTTAAAGCGACTATCCGAAAATTCGATTTTGTTCTTTTTCTATTCCAATTTTAAGAAGATTTTACCGAGCAAATTATCATAACGTGGACGAGTAAATTACCAAATTATCATAACGTGGAAACGTAACATGGGCGAACTAATGAATATAGCAAATTGGCGAGAAACTCATCATCCATCATTTATAAATATACAGGCGAGCCAAATGACCTTTTAATTTTCTACTACGGGCAAAGCCGAACGGGTACCGCTAGTCCATAATAAATACCATTAGCAAACGCGCTGGTAATGACCCAGTTATACATAGAAGAGTGTTTAGAGAGACAACAATTTAGTTAAGACATCACAGCTTCTGAGATGGAGTTGGAACTGAGAAAGTACCTTATTTGAGATGTTTCTTGTAGTGCATGTAAGAAAGCATTCGCACTTTAGACAGCTCCTGCTACGGAAAGAATGAGATTTGATTTTAAAGAAGTTTTTTTTCCCCATAAACTAGGGGACCCCACCCCTTGATCGCTGACGCTCACCAACCTTCGAAGATTGCTTCTCAATATTATTTGTTTCGCAAAGCTTTAAATCGTCTATTAAAAAGAATCAGAATAAAAAATAGATTACGAGCTTACGAGCTCCGATTCGAACAAAATGAAAATCCCCTCTCCCTCCACTATAAAATAGAATTTAAGTAAAAAGCACATAATTAGAACACAATCCCGCTACCCTCCGACGACAAAAAGAACTTTATAGAAATATGCTAAACCGAAATATTAAAAAAAAAAAAAAAAAACGAAAGCGGTTGAAAAGCACCCTTTTCCCGGGTACCAAACTAACTTGTACAGTCATAGAAAAAAAAAACGAAACACTCGATCGTATTCAAAGACTATTGACACTACAGACACGTGAGAGGTGTCATTGTTTCAGGAATAAAAAGTTCTACAAAATTATGTTAAAAAAATTGTTGTTAAGGGGTCGTCTTCATATTAAAACGAGCATCAACTTCAAATTTTTCAATGAGAACCCCCTTTTTTTATCACATATTTGTGATCAGCATCCTTTTTTAACTTTGTATGCAAAGTTTTGTTTAATTCGATCCAGCCGTTACTTCAGAATCGAGTTTTGAAAAATTCCTCTCGTAATGTTAAAACGTATTTTGATATTTTTACTCATAACACAAAAACTAGATTAGGCACGGCAAAGATTATTTTTTTGTATCAAAATATGAATCGACCCAATAATAAAAAAGCCCTTTACAACATCTAAAATGTAATTTTAGTTTTTTTATGAATTATTTTAATACTTTTCGAAAAAAATATGATCTAAAACCATATTAAATTTTAACAGAAAAACAATCTAGAAGAGCTTTTGTGCGGGAATCCAAAATTTGAGCTCAAGATATTCAGTAGTTTTTGCACTATGCTTAAAAACTTCATTTTTTCTTACTTTAGGGGACCGTATACTTTTTTAAAACAGAAATTATGAAAGTTGGTTTCTTCGTAAAAAAAGAAAAAAAAAATGTTCAACAAAATAAGCAAACCAATTATAACGTGGTTTTTCTACATTACAGTTACGTCTATGAATTTTTTAAATGCATAAATTCATTCGTTGTCTCAGGAGAAAAACACACACAATATTGCAACCGTCAGTTTTTTGTGGATATCATTCAAACGTCAATGTGTAAATAATGCGAAACACTACTTCATTGTTTAATAAAAGAATATTTTATAGAAATATTTTAACTAAAAGAGACACTTAAAATACTTCTGTTTTTTTTTCTTGCAATAGACAGTGTAGAATTAATGGCTCTTCCCGGTAATAATTTGCTAAAAGGAAAAAATATTGCCTTGTCTAAATCGGGAAAAAGCACTCGAAAAATAGCCGACAGTGTGAAATTTAGCCTTTAACAGTATCCAGATGGGTCAATTGGTAATATTTGCTCTTAGATAAATTTACTGGTTTTTAGGAATTATTATTATTATTTTTTGTAAAGTATTTGAATAATTTTCAATGTGGTAGGAGAGGAAATTTTAGTAGCAGTAGAGGACCGCGTGCTTTGAGCCTCATTCTGCACGAAAGTAGTAGTTGTAGCTAATTGTGAACTTTTTTTAACAAAACATTAATTTGCGTGTTAGATTAAGTTGAGTTTTTGTCTATTCTTAATTATAATTTAAATACTTTTTTTTCTATTTATTTTCTCGGTCATTGTCCGTGCATTTCATATTAAAACTATTCTCGCAAGACAAAGATAAAATTTCATTTTTTTTTTTAATAACGTGGAAAAATATCGACCAAAAAAAAAGAGTTGTAAAAAATTATTGTTATCAACTACTAGATGCCTATCTTAAATGCATGTTTTTCAGAATCAAATATCTGAATATTCGGCTCCACCTTTATGACACTGGCACTCTAATTCAACTTTCTGGTCATATTCTTTAAGCAAACAACGGGCCACATGGACCAGCTGCGAGGGCTGAATGTGGCCCGCGTCTCCACTGTGGTCTGGTTATCCCATTCGATGGCTGCAGAGGGTCCTAATAATGAGCACAGCAGCCCTGCACCGAACAACTGGTTTAACCGAACAATGAAGCAGGTGTCATGTCATTGAAGCCGAGAGTGCCTAAAAACTGGTGGATGAAGAAAATTTATCTCACCAGTGAGATGCCGTAAACGTACAGCAAAAAAAATTTACTTTACCTACCAGTTTATTCGCACTCTTAGCTTCAATGAGGTGACTTCTGCATCCCGTACGATTAGTTTCGATTCCAGTCTGCGAAATCCGTAGCAAGGATGAAATTGTAATCTCTGGATAGATTAAACTGATCTGTCCCGGGTATGTTTCATGTAGTATTGCTATAGCTTCACAATATAGGAGATGTTCATTTGCAAGTATATAGTACGCGATACAAAACCAAATAATACTAAGCTTTGTTTGCATCTGCTAAGTTACAAAATCGGAGAAATGACAAGAAGTCTGCTTTCGGTTCACCTTGGTTTAAGCTAAAATAACTTTTGTCTTTTTAAATCACGGGTTGGACCATGTCGAAACTTGTTGCTAGGAATAACATTGGGAAATTACTTTCCTAAATTGTTTTTGAGAGTTATTACATGTTTAACTTAAACCGCCAATTGTGTTATGCTTTTTTTAATATTACCACGCATTATGATCTTCCGCATCAAATTTGGATTTGAAACAAATTCTCTTTTTTTTTTTTTATTACAAAAAAGCCGCTAAAACAATTACCGTGTTTGTCCACTGTGTTAATTTATATAATCAAATTTTTACCAAATAAACTTCGAGTATGAACAGTTTGCTCATTAACGGGTATTTATATTCTTCTGTTTCTGTTTTATTTTTCAGATTGATGCTTCGTTCATTTTATGTATATAGAGCAAATTTTCACGGAATAAATAAACCTTGCTTCTCTCGTGTCTCCAATCTATTTAATGCAGCAACTTCCCACGTTGTGCGGTACATTTTTTATATTTTTGTGTGCGATGGCCCAAACTTCTGCCGATGTTCTGCGAAATTAAAAACGCGCAATTTCATTTGACATCAAAAGACTTTCTATTCATTCCAAAATAAACCTGTAACATAGGTGCAATACATTTATCAAACATATTCGCATCATGATTCTAGGTATAAGGTTTGATATTTACATTTCTTTGAGGCTAATTTGCTGAATAATTATATAAGCAATCCAATAGGCTCATATTAGAAAAGGCAAAAAGTTCCATTAATTTTAATTTGTCTTATTCGATTTACTAAACAACGATCTATACGATGGACCAGTCAAACCCCATCCGTCTTTCTTAGGTTGATACAGATAGACAAAAATCAGTAAATATTTTAACTTTTTTTCAAAAAAAAAAGAGGTTTCGACCGTAAATCGCTTTTTGGCGCAACATTATCGGCCAAAAAAGTATCGAATTACGGAAAAAAGGGGAACTTCAAAAAATAATGAATTGAGCTGGATAATCTCGATCTTTTCTTTGTTTACATTCCGTTACTTGATAAGCCGTGACCTTGAAAGAAGCGTTTTCAATGTGGTGACGGTCCCTAAAACGTTTTTCGTTAATAACTCCTGTTCTACTGCACGGAATGCAGTGAAATTTCGTACCCTGGCTGTATTTTGCGGTCTAAACATAATTATGTAGTAAAAAATAGGGGTTCCCATTTGAAAATCAAGAGTTGGTGCTCGTTTTGCTTTGTAAATGGCCCCTTATCAAAATTTTACCAACGTAGTTTTAAAGAAGACTTTAAACCAAGTCGGATGACACCTTTTTTTCCTTTCTAGCATGTATAATGGCCGAATAATTAAAAGTGATTCGTTTTTTTTTTCTATGACTGTACCAATTTCCACAGCTATGGGTACTAAGGGGCTTCTGAGCATTCTAAAACGGCACTTTTGAACTTTTGAAAAGTCACTTTCAAATTCATGGTCTCTAGAAACGTATTTTGCTCTTTAGCTCTGAGCTTGAATTGAGTTGAGACTAGTACTTTTCTCTAAAATATACACACTTATATCTGCTGCTGTTCTAATTATTTGAGAAAATTGGAACAATCTTTTGAATGACATAGAATATTAAATGATGTGGGAAACATTTCATCCCAAGCAGTTTGCGTAAAATTTTAGCGTAAAAATTGATTACAAAAAAACTTATTCTATATTTAAAATATAAAACCCCGGTGCAAATCTCTGGGGTTCGAAGTAATTTTTGTACTAAATTTTAATAATATAAGTGCTATAAGGTCTTCTAGACGCATGACCACCACAGACATCCATTCACAATTCCTTTGACGTTACTTTTCTTTTAATATATAGAGAAAATCGCTTAAACTGTTCAAAGAAAATATAAACTTTACGTATTCATTCTTCAAGGCGTGTATTTAAAATTTATCATTATTGAAATACCAATCGACATGTGCTTATTAAATGTACTGCACTGCAAAAAGAAAAACTCTTGTATTTTACACCACAAATTGCTGGTAGGTTAGCTACCAGCAACTTTTGCAATAATTTTAACAAGTTGCTGTTTCTGACAGTGCTGTGAATAGTATTAAAAGAGTTTGAATTATGCTTTAAATTTGTTACATTTTTTCCATCTACATTATTTGCTTATTTTAAAAAGATTTAAAAGTGCAATTAAAACGACAAATATACTAACTTGATGTTATCTATTTTATTTGTCTCAAAATCGTCCTGCTTAAAAACATTACAATATAGTTAATGAAATTAAATATATCTTGCACATTGTCTGAAAAATGAAAAGAGTGTGACGCTGAATTTACTTTTTACTTTGTATTAGTCCTGAAATTGCAATTTTCCTTATATTTATCACCGCATTAATGTTATTAAATATGTGTTCTTGCATAAGGCCTGGATTGAGTAAAATAAATATCAGTACCTCAGAGTCAGACTAACGTGAATCACATGATCACTGCTTTATAGGAGAGAGGGAAAACATTTGCCTGGTGCACGTAAAGGATGGATCTTACTCTTTTATAACTGGTAAATAATTACATTTTTTTTTTTTTTAGAATTACGTTCGTATGGCTCAATTCGGACTAATCTTTATTACTTAAAATAAACTGAAAGTCTCTCTGTCTGAATCTCTCCCTGTATGTCTGTCAGGATATTTGTGACACGCATAGAGCCTAGACCTTTCGGCCGATTTTCATGAAATTTGGCACAGAATTAGTTTGTAGCATGGTAGTGTGCACCTCGGAGTGATTTTTCAAAACTTCTACTTTGTTCTTTTTCTATTCCAATTTTGAGAATATTTTACCGAGCAAATTATCACAACGTGGAAGAGTAAATTACAAAATTATCATAAAATGGAACCATAACATGGGCGAGCATATAAACATGAATTGACGAGAAATTCATCATCCATTATTTGTAATATGCAGGTGAGCAATATGTCATTTTCATTTTTCTACTACGGGAGAAGCCGTGCGGGTACCACTAGTTCTAAATTCAATGCAATAATAAACAAAAAATCGTAATTTTTGGACTTACGCTAGTCTGGCTCTGAAGTACAAATATAATTCATTGCATAAGTTAACTTGATTTATTATCAAGTATTTTTTGGTACGTTTATCATTGAACATTATTATTTATTGTACTACCCCCTCTAGAGAAATAAAAAATGAGCTACAGCATGAGTAGTTTTTTAATCCTATTAGTGCTGGGAAACTACAAAATAAACTTGCACTTGGTCAGTCAACATAAAACTAGGCCACAAAAACCTACTGAAAGATAATGATGTTACTTGATATTTTGAAAGTGGCAGATAATAAGAACGTGTCGACGGGAAACGAGAGACAAAAAGTAGAAGTAGAAGTTGGTAAAAGAAGCTAGAGTGAAATGTGGCTGAGTAAACGAGATCATGGCAAAGAAAAAAAAAAAAAAAATATATATATATATATATATATATATATATATATATAATATCTGATTTAGAAAAGTAGAAAAATATTTATGGCGAAAGAAGTTTCAAGAATGAAACTACAAAAGACAGTGATTTATTTTAGAGACTTAGGAGGTAAAAAACGTGTTCTAAGATTTTTGTAAGAATTTTAGAAGGTATCGATACTTTTTAAATACTGTTTTGATGCATAAGCTTGAGAAATATGATAAAAAACGATTGTACTGCGTGCTAAAATATGAAGACTGAGTGTAATTATAGCCTTATGTGTATTAGAAAGAACATTCTAGAGAGAAAATTTACATTAATTTAATTTTAGCCTTTAGTACTTGAACTACTGAGAAATTTCAACACAAAGAACACTGTAAAAACGATTTAGAAACGTTCCTGGATAATAATAGGCAGCTGATGTGCCTAATTTCTTCCAAACCCAAATCTTGGAAAAACCAGGAACGTTTTCCGCTAAAAGTCAGTAAACTTTCTGAAATTAACCTTGAAACGTTCTGTAGAAGTGCGAAATCTCCCCTGTTAAAGCCAGTCATGTCTCTTTTATAGAAAATTTAAGCAGGTTTAGTGTGATTGATTAGAAACATAAAAATCAGAACGACCACGGCCAAAGCTATGCACGGAGGAACCAAGCCTATCTCTTGCCTTCAATTCCTGCCTTGCAAAGATGTAGCTATCCATTGACTTTTTCGCTCTCATTGAGAGCTTAATCAATCTGGACTGGCCTTAGACAACCTTAGGCCGGTACACTTCATAAACACTCTCATTCAATCTTTAAACTAGTTGCTAAAAATATTTTCCACAACAGTAAAAAGTCTGCACGCGTGCAACTTGTAGCGATTCAGGAAACTATTTTGTAAAGATACTTGCTTTTACGGGGAAATAGGTGAAAACGTGTGAAATCCCGAGACGCTCCACGAAAATAACCAGTAACGTTTCGGAATTTTTTTACAGTGAAATAATCAACTCAACACGACATAATAAATTGTTTTAAGTGCTGAATATTAGATAGATGAATACTTTTTACAACTTAATCTAAAGTCTTAGGTTTTAAAACCAGATTTAAGAAAAAATGTTTTATGTATTGTGAAGAACATACTTGTGTAATATTAAACCCTCAATGTATAATATAGTGTGATACTATTAATTGACAGTCAAAACTAAAATAGTTCGCCCTGAATGAAAAGTATTATCAGTGATGAAAACCTATCTGATCTAGAATGTTCTGTAAATTTTGACTAAATCGTATAATTTCTACAGCAATGCTCACAAAAAAAAAAGGATAATTAGTGTTTTTTTTCCTTCTCTTTTTATGTAATTTGGCTTATTTTATACAACTAAATTGACTCTAATCTTCAATCTGGAAAGACTGTTTATGGCTTAAGTAGAGTTGAAAAATCTTTACTGTTTTGTTTAAAGATAAAATAAAAGTGATTCCTCGCTGTTACTTGTCAAACTATTAAGGTTAAATCATCATTACCCGTCAAAAACTAGAATATTCCATCCTGAAAAAAATGAAGTACTCAAATGATAATCTATTGAAAATGTTAAAGCATTTCACCATTACCATCGTACACAATCAAAGACTTGTCACTTCTTAAAGATCAATAAATTAATATTTAATCCTTAGCAGCTCAAAGGATTCATTATATTTCTTAAAGCAATTAAGCAAGGTGGGCAAAAAAATCCTGATATGGCGATAAAAAATGTCTTGCAATTACTTGAGATTTTTTCAAATAATGACTTGCTTCAAAAATAGCTTAGCGTTTTAGCAGATAAGTAATTGATTCACTTAAGGTGTTCATTTCATGTTCAAAATTATTTTATGGATGAATTACAGGAAAGGAAAATTTGATGATATAATTATATTAGATTCATTATGTTGACTGTAGGGAATTTTATTTTAGATTTGTATACATAGTTTTACAATACTTTTTAGAGGGTTTAATACAGATTTAGAAAACTCTGAATAACAACATCTAAAGCTGATACGTTTACAACCAAACGTCACGACCTTTAGGATCACTGATCCAGGAAAAATTGTGTTAACTCTCACTAAATATGAGCCTTGGTAAAGCGTTTTGACCTCATAGGTCTTAGCTCGGTTGCAACAAGAATCTAAAATTGCTTCTTTGGCTCCAGAAATGCAATGGGGTTTCCTTTGGAACAAGCCATTTTATTTATTTAATTTTAATATTACATTGAGGTAAGTGCAAATCGCTTGCTTTTACTAGAGCAAAAATTAGACTAAATACTACTTTATCATAATTCGTTTAAACATTTAAACTGGATATTACTTTTAATTTAAATGCTAGAATATTTGCAATTGAAAAAAAAGAGAAGGACTTGGAGTTATTTTCTGATGCAAAAAATTGTTTAAAAAAATATTTTATCAATAGTAAAAAATGGTGGCTTAAAATATAGTACAAAGAATGCTGAAAAACTAAGTGGGGTTGAAAAGTTATGGACAACTAATTTAGGGCGATGAATCTGACGTAGGCGTTGGAAAATGTTTAAAGGCTTAAAATTTACGTTTCAATATTTTGAAGTTCAAATTAATTCCGAAAAAATTGCACAATAAAACAAATTTTTTTATTAAACTTATTTAGTAAAATTACAGTTTATCAAATATAGCTTTTCTTAGTGATTAAGAAACCTTAATTTAAAAAAGGCTATTGCATTTCTGGAGCCAAACTTAACTGCAAATATGGATCTCTATTGCAATCGGAACAAATGTCTATGCAGTGAAATAGCTATACCAAAGCTCATATCTTGGAAAAACTGATAAAAATAGAGAATTTTCTCCAGACCCAAGACCCCGAAGATCGTTCGGTCAGGTAGTTAGTTTTTTGAAACACAACTAGAGCACATCAGTCTGAAACAGTAACTAACCAAGCTGGAGGCAGATATCATCTCATTGAAGCTCAGAGCGCCAACAAACTGGTAGAAAAAGCAAATTTATCTCATCAGCGAGTTTCTACAGCATGGTGCGGTTCAACTCGTAAATTGATGGCAAAGATTTAGCAGTAAGTTACCGCCCCTAAGCCAAGGTTAAGGCCTAAAAATTACATGTATTATTCCAGTCAGCCCGGTTATTACATCCAGATACTGCAGTACCGAGCTGACTGGAATATTGTATGTAGCTCTGCCTTAGCCCTGGCTTAGGGGAGGAAACTTACTGCTAAATCTAATGGAATGCTTCAAATATCTGATACTAATAATAATAATAGTAATGATAATAACTAATAATCAATAAATAAAAGAAAACAATTTAAAAGATTACGTCACTAAAATCACTATAATGTTTAAGTGTTTTTGATCTATTTATAAACTAGAAAACCGCTCGTTACACTGTAAAAAAATTCCGAAACGTTACTGGTTATTTCCGTGATACGTTTCGTGATTTCAGAGGTTTTCACCTATTTCCCCAAAAAATCAAGAATCTTCGCAAAAAAGTTTCCTGAATTCCTAAAAGATGCACGAATGCAAACCTTGCACTGGTGTGAAAAATATCTTTTGCTACCAGTTTAAATATTGACGGAGCGTGTTTATTAAGTGTATCGGCTTTAGAATGCTTATGGCCCGTCCGGATTGACTAAGCTTCCAATGGGAGCAAATAAGTCACTGGATAGCTACAGCTTTGCGAGGCTGGAATTGCAGGCAAGGAATATGCTTGGTTCTTGCTTGCAATTTTCGCGTGGCCGTGGTTGCTCTAATACCTCTGGAGCTTTCTTGGTAAATTAGGAAGGTTCTAATCGAGTAAATTAAACCTATTTAGTTTTTCTAGAAGGCTCACGACTGGCTTTAATAGGAGAGATTTCTTAATATTTCAGAAAGCTTACTGACTATTATCAGAAAACGTTCCTGGTTTTTGTAAGATATGTTACTGGTAGAAATTGGGCACATCAGCTGCCTATTATTTTCCAGGAACGTTTCTGAATCGTTTTTACAGTGTAAGATATGACGGGTGAAAATTGCTTCTACATTTGAACGGATTTGTTTGATGATACTTTGATAGTTGAAATTTTTACCCTAACGTCAGTCGATTAACCCTAAACTCCAGCAGATAGAGTTCATTGTTGACTACTTTTTCGTTTCTTCATTCCCATTAAATGACACAGTCTTACCAGTAAAACAGTTAAGTTACGGGATCGAGTTCAGTCTTGTCACAGTAAAGCCTTCCCCTACATTATCAAATTATCATGCCGTGGGGCGAGTTTCATTGTTGATGACGTCGGGAGCGTTACTCGATCATTGGCTATTATGTATATGAGGATGTAGAATTTAAATATTGAAAAATACATCAAGAACTGATGTTGAAAGGCAGGGAAGTGAAGGGATTAGGGCATAGATTGTACACTCGTAACAAGGTCACGTAAAAGCTGGTTACCGATGACTTGGGTTCAATGCAATACATTTCAATTCAATATAGTTTAAAATTTTACGTGGTTAACAATTGAAAAATTTAACTAATACTTAAAAGACAAATACATTAATACTGAAAAATCTCCTACAAAGACACATAATTATACATACCTGATCACATGCAATGTTAAGAAATATCAACGTTGAGAGTTAACATATTTTCCTCTAAGATGTACGGTTAATTTGGTACTAATAAATTGACATCATTCACACAAAAAATGCAAACTCATTATTTTATTCGTTGATGTATATTTTAATCACTGCCAAACAAGACATTTTGATACAGTATGAACAAAAGAATAATTTAGTTGTTTAAAAAATAATTAACTGCGTTTTTGCTACATAAAAGAGCAAACCTTTACCAGCGTACAATGTTAAACATGCAATGAAACTCTCTATCCAAAATTTAAGAGTAAATCCTAAACAACTTAATTAAATTCTAAACAAAACAAGTAAACGTTTTCACAAAGCATCTCGGGTTTCTTTCCTAGATTGTATGCTTGAAATAATTAAAAATATATTCTTGTCAGAAATAGTTGATTCCTTTATACGATTTATTTTTTGAGTCTCCGTTTTAACAAAAGGCTTTCGCTAATTCAAAACTTTAGGAAAATTATGTTAAAAAACAACAGTATTTGTCATTTGCAAGTCAAGAAAATATGGGATTTGTTTCTAAAACAAATGTCAGCCACAATCATTTTAAATTAAAAATTAAAGCATAAATCAAGACTAAAAATGTTTATTTCTATAAAGACTTGAAACTTTTCTAGACAAAGCAATTTCATTAAACTGTTGACAAAGAGAAAAACGGAGAATCGTTAATGTAGAAAGTTTCTTTATAATTTTTAAAGTGAAGTTCAAAAACGATTCCGAATAAATGTATCGTCGATGTCAATATTATGTGCTACCATATTTATTACAATGTAACACTAATTTTAAATATTATTTCAGACGCATATATTTTAAATAAAACTTAATTTATGGTTTCATAGGCAGTGAAAAAATTAAATTACGTCTCAAACAAGTATTGCCTAAATATATGCGAGCATTTGTCAAAGTTTGGAACAAATATCACACAAAACACATTTACTGCCCAGATTTCTGTTACATATTTTGTAAACTTTGAAATAAATTTAATAATTATGAATATTAACTAAATACCACGTTATGGTTAAGATTTCATTGACATTGAAAAAAAAAACTAGTTTAAACGAAGGTTGTAAAGGATTTAGTAGCGTATGTGAAAATAAAGAAATTAAATAAATAAATAAATAAATAAAATTCACAAATAAATCACCAAATTAACAATAAATAAATACGAGGTGAGCAGTGTGAAGCATACTCCTTCGATAGAAGGAAGTAATAAAAAAACTTTTTTAAAGTAATATTTGAATAACTCAAAATGTGACTAGCTGTATATTTATTTCTGATAGATGAAAGATTTTTTTTTAAACGATGTCTTACTTTTGAAGTAAGGGGAGTTAGGAGCGTATCCACAAAAGTACTGTTGAGAAAAAAAAAACATAGATTAACCTTTTAATTAGATTAACTTTGATTAACCGTAATAAAATAATCAGCTAAAAAATATTAGTCATTCAAGAACTACTAGTCGACCCGTGCGGAACTCCGCACTGTACTTCGAATCGTTTCATAAGGCATTTCGCTCTTTAAAAATTTCAAAGAAAGAATATTAAGAAGAAAAACCGAAAAAAAAGCGCACAATAGAAGGCATGTAATTTAAAGACATCAGTAACAAAACCTCGTTAAATACAACGTTGTGATAATTTGATCATCGCTCCCCTTTTGGTTGTACGTATTTTCAATGCAAATATAAATATCATTAAACGTGTGGCTGAGTGACATGTGAAAAATCAGTAATTTTGCATGTGAAAAAACAGGTTGTGGCAAATACAGTCCTGCCCATGTGAGCATCTGACGGAAAAAAAGAAACATTAAAGAGATATTTAGTGGCACGGATTCGAACTGGCTCCATTATGATTAACAGTACGACGCTCCTAAAAACCTAGCAACTGTGCCTTCCTTTTTGAATGATATTCATTGAAGGAATGCGTAATAAAACACAGTAAAAAAAGTTTTTCGGCGAAAAAAATATAATAAGATCATGCGTCTATGTTTTGTCATTAGCCAGCGTGATACGATTTAAAATTATTCGTAAAACATGGAATTTGATTAAAGAATGAGGAAGATCTCACGTAGCGATTGAAACAAACATTCTAGAGAAGTAATAAATTCGGTTGAAAAAATAAGTGTTTTTATTTTTGTATATTCAACAATTTCCCATAGCAGGCTTCTTTAACCTATACGCCTTAAAAGCCAGCACTTGTTTTTCTTTTAATAGAACACTTAAAATTCAAAACCAAAATCAGTTGAACTGAGTCCGTCTTTTAAGTGTAATTTTTCGAACGTAGACAAAATGTTTTTTTTTTTTTTTTCAGCCGAAAGCAGAGGAGTAGAAAATGATTTCTTACTAATGAAGGTGATAATAATTTTAATGTTTTATATCGTATTCGAATAAATGATGAGATATTTACTGGTTGAAACTCGTAGTGTTAATTTGGCGTAGTATTTTTTCATTTGTACAAAAGTTCGAACACTGCTATTAGAAAAATCTACATTTCAGCTTACAATAAAAATGTTTTTCTGCACAAAAAATATTCCCTTGAGGTATATCTAATACTTTATTTTTATGCTAACATTATGCTCAGTGGTCTGGATGGAGTCGAAGCTTTTAAAAAAAAGGGAAGAACACCCTTCGATTAGCAGTCAACTTATCTGAATGATAACTGTAGCCTGCATAAAGGAGTCGAAACACCAAATAGCATTCCCACTGCATTTATTTTTATTACGTGTGTTATCTGTTGTATGATATGAGTACATGTAATGCGTAATATTACTGTAAATTTGCTATTATATCGGACAGCCCGAACTGGCCCGAAATTCAAACAGTTTATAGCTGAAAGCTCTACCGAAAAAAAAAAAAAACCCCACAGGTAATTTAATTTTTTTTTCTTGCCGAGAAGTGTTTTTATTTTTGAAAATTTTTACAATTTGTTATCGCAGGCTGTTTGAACCGTTATAACATAGATGGCGGCACGTGTTCATCATTTAACAGCACGGTTAAAATACAAAATGATTTGAACTAAGCTCTTTTTTAAGCGTAGCTTTTCAAATGTAGTAAAAATGTGATACGCTATTTGTTTTTTTCTAAAAAGAAGAAAAATATATATATTACCCCTTAAATTGAGGTAGTATTTTTTTTATTTGTACAAAGAGTCAAAAACTCCTTAGAAGTATCTATATTTCAACATACGATTTATTATATTTTACTGAACAAAAAACAATTCCAATGTAGTCTGAAATCTTAAACATGATACTTATATTTGCGCATACATTATGCTTTAATTTTCTTCCCGGAGCCAAAGCTTGAAAAAAAAAACCCCTTACAATTGCGTATTAATTTAGCTCCGTGTTGCATCAAGTTTTCATAACAGCTAGGAGCGTTTCTACCTCATGTATTCCCTCATATTTGTTATTTTTTGTTCATGTAATGCACGGTATTTTTCTAATTTTTGGATGCAGATTGTTCGGACGTGGGCCCGAACACACATTCTCCTGGTTACCAGTCGAACGCTCTGCCGATCGAGTTATGCAGCTCTGTCGGTAACAGTGCAAGTTAAAGTTAAAAATTTAACCGAAAACCTCATTCTGGTTCTTTAAAACAGGTTTTTTGCCTGAAAACCCAATTTTTAGACCATGGGTCTATTTTTTGTCAGTAGCCTGCACGTTAAGCTCTAAAATAAGGTATAAATCAAAGAAATCGGTCAAGAATTGGGGAAAATCTCGCGTAGAAACCAAAAACAGGCTACAGAAAAAAGATAGAAGGATTACTTTCTGACTTACGGGAGGATCTATTCCCTGAACTTCGCTTTGTTTGCAGCACGTTCTTACAAATGGAGCTAATGGGCCTCCATTACTGTAAAAAAAGCTGAAACGTTACTGGTAATTTCCATGGAACGTTAAGGGATTTCACAGGTTTTCACTTATTTCCTGCAAAAATTAAGTATTTTTGTCAAAAAGTTTCCTGAATT
Source organism: Uloborus diversus (assembly GCF_026930045.1). Lineage (NCBI taxonomy): Eukaryota > Metazoa > Arthropoda > Arachnida > Araneae > Uloboridae > Uloborus > Uloborus diversus. The sequence goes on along the minus strand of NC_072738.1, from coordinate 105,878,187 downwards.
ACTCTTGCTCGAATGCAGACTTCTCACTGTTGGGAAAAATATTTTTAGCTACCAGTTTAAAGATTAAATGATTGTAGTCATCAAGTATATCGGCAGAGTCCAGCAGCAGCAGTTTCAAGCCATGATCAATGACTTCATTGCCCTCTTTTTCTTCTCCTTTTTTCCATCTAGTTCCCAGATCAAGTCATCACATTGCACTTTCTTACCCTGCATAAATATCAGGTAAAGTGTGCTCAACCCCGGCACCTGTATAAAATTCTGAACCAGATCCCTGCCCGATCAGATTGACTAAGCTCTCAATGAGAGGGAATAAGTCTCTGGATTCCGCAGCTTTGCAAAAATTGCAAGTTAGATGCTTGAAATTTGCAGTTCTATCTTAGCATTGGCCCTGGTTGCAATAACGCTTTTGGAGCTTTCTTGGCGAATCAGGAAGGCGTCAAGCTACTACTTAAAACCTACTTAAGTTTCCTCTGAAGATTCTAGAGATACGACTGGCTTTAACCGGGGATATTTCTGAATTATTCAGAAAGATTTAAGGATGCCCAAGACTTTCAGTGGAAAACATTCCTGTTTTTTGCAAGATATTTTACTGGCAGAAATTGGGCACATCAGCTGCCCATTATTTTCCAGAGACATTTCTGAATGGTTTTTACAGTGGTCTCTGGATTACATAAGCTAAATTAAAGCAATGCGTAATGAAGCAACAAAAATGAACGAAATTTATGCAATTATTTTGTTAATATATTCAAAAATTATACTGCGATTTACCATGTTGAAATTTATGTCGTGATTCCTGAATTGAACATAATGAAACTAGCTCAGAATCCTGCATGCAATTACAGTTTACATTATATGTTTACGGAAGTTGGGATTCTTCTGAAGAAAATAAATCATTAAAACGATATTTTTCAGTCCTTGGGGATTCGAACTACCTTCGCATTATTGACACGACGTTCTAGCCAACTGAAACAATGCTTCAACGCGCAAACAAAAGCATCGTTAATTACGAGCTTTGAAAAAAAATTCCAGCATTATAATGTCTAGTTACATTTTTCTCAAACATCTAAATGATTTTTTTGCGCTTATTTCGTAAAATTACTGTAATGGTCAGACAAAAGGCTCCATCAAAGTTTAATGGAAACTTAAATAAGTGGCATTCTGGTACCCGAAGTATGAAAAAATATAATTCATCAGCGAAACATGCAAGAACTCATTTTCTCAATACAAAAAACCAGGATAAAAATTTTCAATATCCTTCTTCAACTTCCATGACATCATAAAATTGACTGAAAAAAAAGGAGGATATTATTGATTACTAGGGGTTTTCAGGACAAAACGCTAGTTGTCCTTGTAATTTTGTCCAGTTTTATGAATGACATTTTTTTTATTACTCACAGTATGTAATTTATATTTTGTTTTTTTTCAAATATTCTGCATTCCACAATGATTTCTAGCATCAAAAGAAATTTCGTGGATAAATTTCACTGAAATATTTCAGAAATATTTTTTTCTTTTACAAAGCAGTTTTCCTTGTATCCTTATAATTATGATCTCTTTTCTACAATTATGAGCTCAAATAATGGGAGAAACATCAGTCTTTGGATGCTATAAAATGTTCTTATGTATTTGCTTAAAAATCTGCATTAGAGGGTAATAATTTTAAAACTTTAGCTAATAAGACTACATTAGACGTTAGCTAAGAAACATTAGCTAATTCGCATAGAATGGCTGTACTTGAAGAGAAAAGTTCCAAAAACATTATGAAAGATATGGAATTTCATCATCAGCTAACCGCTTCCGGAATTTCAAAATGTGGAAAACTTCCGAGAAACTCACATCGTAAAGAAGAAAATACTCCCTGTAACGTATCCGAATTGAAATTCAATACGGCTGCATCAGAGTCGAAAAATAAGAGAAATATTTTTTTTCTTTCATATATTTCCAGGATGAAGCAATTTCGGCTAGATGAACCCCCGATGCGTATCGATCTTTTTTATCTTTATTATCATATTTATGCTAATAATAAAGCTGAAAATCTGGATGTCTGTCTCTCTGGATCTCTGTCTGGATGTTTGTTACGCGCATAGCGCCTAGACCGTTCTGCCGATTTCCATGAAATTTGGCACAAAACTAGTTCCTAGCTTAGGGGTAAGCACCTCGAAGCGATTTTTCGAAAATTTGATTCCCTTATTTTTCTATGATTTTATTTTTACCACCATTGGTAAATTTAATTCCTCTGCACCGAGAGAATCACCATAACATGGACGAGCAAATTACCATAACATGGGCGAGCAAATTAACATAGCATATTGGTGAGATATTAATCATCCATTATTTGTAAATATACATCCGAACCAAATAACCTTTTAATATCCTACTGCGGGCAAAGCCGTGCGGGCAACGCTAGTATGATTTAAATAGTTTGGAATATTTTTGAATATTATTTTGTGCAAAAATTCTGGATTGCTGTTAATTTGAATTATTAACAGTTGCTGTTCGGGGAAAAATGGATGTAGTATTGGCATGAGTATGAGATATATTACTTTTGTAGCACTACTACAAAAGTATCCCAACACAACTCATCTGTAACTACCCTTGCATATTATCCGAAAAAGAGGTAAATATTGTCAAGTTATATTTTTCTATCATATATTATGGCTATATAAATGTATTTCCTCTTCCTATGTGAATGAATTTTTTTTTGTGAAAGATGAAAAGGATCAAAGGTTTCATAATAGTTTGTGAGTATGATAAAAACTGATATTTGGTGCAGTGTACTTAAATTTCACAAAATTTAAGTACAATTTGTAAAAACAATGAAAAGTTTTTCATGGCTTTAACATTTTCTCCCCGTGCTACAACATAATACTTCATTCAAATGAATAAATAAATAGAAAAATTTGAAAAAAAATTACAGATTAACTCTGTTTAGAAAATAGGAACTGTATGGTTTCTCCATATTAAAAATTCAGAAGCACACGGGAATCTCATGCTATTTGATGATTGCTTTTCGCTTATGCTCATGCTTTTCGCAACAAAAATTCCTATTTTAAAGTAAAATATTCTACCAAAGCAGCAACGAAAGAAATCATTGATAGCATTTTTAACCAATAGAAAATAACCATTTCTAAAATTTTATTCACCGACGGATTCTACTTTGAAGTGAATAAAAAATTTATTTTGCCCCTTATTTGAAGAGCGACGACAATCCCCATTTATAAAAGATCGTCAGCTAAACTGCATTTTAGCGGCTATGTAAAGAATATCGAAAAATATCCGAAGTAAATATTGTTTTGAAATTGTCCGTGGCAATGTTGAAAATCTGGTTGCATTATTTTAGTATTTATGTCCCCCTACCTGTGTTATATTTCTTTCTGAAATACCTGAAAAATGTTGAAACTTAAATTAACTAATCATCTCTAGTATTTATATATTTGTATTTACTCATCCTATTTAAATTATACAATAACAAAGCCTTTTTATTTCGGAAGATTAAAAATATATGTATTAGTTGCAATTTTTAATAAAGTTTTCATAAAGTTAAAATTTATTTTAATGTCCATTAATATGCACAAGATAGTGTTATAAATTTAAAAATGATTTCTTTAAAAAGAAGGGGGGGGGAGATTCTCTGAATAAATGGAATAAAATATGTTCCAGAAGTATTTTCTACATCGTCTAACTGTAAAATCTTTCGTAAGTTACTGAATTTGTTATGTCAAAATCTATAATATATACACATTACAGATTAATATAGTAAAATATTTATCCTAAGAGATGAAGCTCAAACTAAAATTTCTTTAGTAAAAATTGATTGAATGCGATTCTACGGGATTACTATAAAAGGTGTTGAGTGGATAAATGGAGAGTTAAATTTAACCAACATTTTTGATCTTTAAAAGCGGTTACAGTTTAACTGAAAATAACAATAAAAGCAAGAATAGCAGAAAGAAAAAATGTATACTTAAAGTATATACGTTGAGAAATTAGTTGAGCAAAAATTAAGTCTTTGTGTAATACAGCATTCAGTATTTTTATTTCAATTATTTCGTAAATAGAAGGATATCGTCTTTTGTTTGACTTTTACAGACGTCTGAAAATATTTTTAAGCACTGCTTTCCATTTTACTTTCGCATTTCGTTAGCCGATAAAACATTTCGGTATGGTTTTAAAATAATTACTAATGTTTTTACTACAGTTTTGGATTGAAGACTTCGGTGGGGGAAATGAACAATTCCCCCCTTTTTTTAAACGGGATAGCTCGAATACATTTATTACAGCTATATTACATTTTATCGTTGAAGTTGGTTGCTTAGGGAACATTAGAAATACAGTTTTAAATATAAGCACAAAATCTTTTAAATGAACTTTTTAAACATTATTTTTGTATTTCTATGTATTTTTAAAATGGAGCTTTCCCTTATTGCACCTAGGTCTTAAATAACTTATAGTTAAAAAATTTCATTCAAAGACAAAAATACTTGTTGTATCGAAAAATATCATATACAAATGTTATATAAAACCTCTTAATTTTAACTTTTCAAAAGCTCATGTAAAAACAAAAATAACGAAGAATCAAGGCGATTATCTAAGAAAGAAATATGAAAGCATTCAAACAAAAACTCTAGCTTATAAACAGTGAATACTAAACAATAAGAAATTCCATCTTTTGTTTGTAAAGAAAAAAAAGGTACGAAATGTCATTGGATAATTTTTTTAGTCTGTTTTTGTCTTTGTTGATTAAAATATCTCGATGAAAATGTATTTTTAAGACACGTGAACTAAAAATGTTTTAATAACTATCTACCAATGATTTTTCCAAATGCTTTAAAATCATTTTCCTGATATATATATATATATATATATATATATATATATATATATATATATATATATATATATATATACAATTAATGGACGCGTAAGCTGTAACTAAGCGGAATGATTTTAGTATATTTTTGTGTTTTCATGAAATTAATAAATAGTTACCGCAGCAATTTTTTAAAAAATAGTTATAAATATAAAACTTTTAATTAACTAGACGTGTATATATATATATATATATATATATATATATATATATATATATATATATATATATATATATATATATATATATATATATATATATATATATATATATATATATATATATATATATATATATATATACAACTATTAAGGTTTTCTAGCTTTTAGAAATAAAGTAATTTTAAAAGGTCTAGTTAATTAAAAGTTTTATATTTATAACTATTTTTAAAAAAATTGCTTCGGTAACTATTTATTAATTTCATGAAAACACAAAAATATACAAAAATCATTCTGCTTAGTTACAGCTTACGCGTCCATTAATTTTAAAAGATGTGCATACAAAAAAAAGGTAAATATGTATTAAGTTATATTTATTGGTATGTATGTATTAAGAGCAATGTTATCTCAAAGGAAAATTTAGTATCTGTTTTCCCTTTGTCTAAACGAGATTGATATGAATATTTCCACTGTCAAAAATTCGCACTTTAATTGAGACATATGTTCGCTCTTTTATAAAAGGCAGAAAATGAGAGAAAAAATATTTTAACGGCTTAGACAAAAAAAAAAAAAAGTGAGAAATTATGAATATATCGTTATCTTTTTTTATAAAATAAACCTATGAATCAAACCTAAAGTCAATATTGCTCCATAAAGTAAGGAATTAATTGCACTTACTTGGTATCCTGTTGATCGCCCTCAATGGTCGAAGAACCCTAACTGTCCGGATGGCTGAAAGATTGATGTTGCCAACATCCAGGCAATATTCCAGAGATCTAGAGGAGACAAAAATAACAGAAAATTACTTCCACTTTGACTTTTAGGTTGAAAAAGTAGAAAGTTTGGTCGGTAAATTTATTACCTCATTAACAGTGAGATATTGCTCTGTATTTCACACTGGGAAAAGTCTCACGTATTGACAGTTAAGGAGGACATTTTTTACTTTAGAATAGAGACCAAAAGATCTGTTTCTTTAGAAATATAGGCAGCAGAATTGAGTTTTTATGAGTATTTTATGTGCTTGGAATGATTTATAGGGTCTATTAAGCGGCGAAAATACAACGGAAATTTGTAATGTAGGACTTTACATTTTTGAAAAAAAAAAATGATATTTCTTATTTTTTGAAGCATTTAAAAACTTCACATAAATAACTGATAGGAATTTTACGTTAACTCATAACCAATTATTCATGTTCACATTAAAAATGGTCTTAAATACCAATGTACCTTTGAATTCGCTTAAAACGACCCCATTTATACAGAATACTTTGGTTTCTGGAAAAGAAAGGAATTTAATGAAACCTACATTTATAGCTCTAAAAATAAAAACGTTGAACGGAGTTAAAAGTCCAAACTTTCTAGGATGTACAATACTACAATTGCTACAACTTCTAACTGTATTTGATTGGTTGTTCTGGAGAAACAAATTAGTGAGAGTGAATTTTTTTTTAAATCAACAAATTAAATTTTATTTACTTAAATGCCTTTAACAATTTTGAACAAATAAATAAACGTCCAGAATGATAAAACCTCGACAATTTCAAAAATTCAAATAAGCATTTAAGAATAGCCTCCAAATAGTAACTTCAGATATTTTCCCCCCGAACAGCTGTATTGGTGTTTCTAACTTATTCTTTTTAAATAAGAAGTAGAAAACTGACAGTGTAACCTTTTCAGTATAGTGAAGCGTTAGGCCTTCTTTATTTTCAATCAAAGCCAAATATTTTTAGAAAAAAAAAAGTTAAACCACATTGTCTCTTAAATGACTGTACTCTAACCCTATTTGATACTAAAGCATATCAGAGCAAAGTTGGAATGACGTCACTGGGAGACGAAACGGTCACAGTCACTAAGTGACAAAATGGTGACGACTCACTGAAGTCACGCTGTGGCACATTTGTGACATGTATAATGAGACTTCACTGTGATGTCACTGCAGCAGTTAATTTGCAACCGGTCACTTTGTAACATTATGAAGACGTCTCTGGAACGTCACGCTGTTACGTCATACGACATGTAACTTTATATAAGAGTCTCAGTTTAGTCACTGCTATTAGGGATATTGTGTAATTAAAGAGCCATTTTACCTTCGTGTGCGGGACAATAAGACGTCAAATATTCACCCAAAATTTTTCATATCTCATTATATTTTAATTAAACAGGGATAAGCACAATTTGTAATCCTCACGGTTGATACAAAGATATTCCTGACACAGTTATATTTTTATCAAAGAAGTTATTTATTGAAACTTGAACTTAACTGCATGCGTCACGTGGACATCCAAAGTCAACCTCTTGTAAGTTACTAAAAGAATTAGGTTACATTTTTGCTCCATTAATATAGACATGATAAAATTAATTGTAAATTTTGAAAGCAAGCGTTCCAATGTAGTCCTGGCCCTACAATGTAGTCCCGTAAAAATTTTTAGGTCCAGAGAATTTCTCTTTAGAATCTTGATCTGTAGGTGTTCTAATGTAAGAATATCTTGGGTAGACATGTTGAATCCTGCGCAAAATAATTTTACAGGCCATCAAAGATAGCGGCCATTTTGGTTCACTTGCTCATTACGTTTTTCGCAACGGACGTACCTACAAATTTACGTTTAGCTTTGAACAGCAGTTTTTGGAGTCTAGGAAGTCAATTAATGTATTAACTATGTCATAAAAGCTGCTCTGGCTGTTTCCACAATTTTACGCGGAGATATCTCTGACATTTGTTGTTGAATAGTCTGGTAACTAAAACGTGTACAAAAATTAATAAATAATCCAGATTGCTCGTTTTGAAATCGTGTTTGTCACATACATGTTTCTTTAACAACACAATAAACGAAAAATACAAGATTATATACTTTTAAAAAAGGCTACGATCTGTTTTTGCATTGCATGTTATAGCACTACGACGTCTGCATTATTTCATGCCGCAACCACTCTTTTTGAATCATTTTTATCAGTCCAGTCTACGTCTGGAATAATTCGTAGATCCACTTCTTCTAATGAGTTATTCTAACTAAACTCTTCAGTGTTTTGTCTCCAATCTCCAATGAAAAGTGTTGCAGATTGCTTCTTCATTAACTGTTTAACCGCTAGCAATCGTTGAAAATGTAGCATTTTTGGACATTTCTTCTATTTCCTTGCGTGCAAGTTACTGTAATTTTCCCTTATTTGATACTGAAGACCAGAATTTTTCTACCTGCATAGGTGCTAGTGTTTTCTGCCGATTACAGCAAGGCTTATTGTGCTCTTAGTTGATTATCTTCTCATCCTTTCAGATTATTTCACAGAATGCTGCACATAACTATCGAACACAACATGAAGTTCATGAAAAGAGCATACAGAAATGGCTCCGGGCAGAACATTGCTGATAACTTCTCCGAAAATTTTCTTTATTTAGCGGACTTGTGACAGTTTTCATCGGGGATACTTTGCTGGATAGAAAATGTTCTGGCAACAGATATTTCTGCAATTGTGCAACGACAATATCTAGCTTGGTAGGTGAATCATAATGTGTAAGTTGGAAACAAGTCATGAGCTAAAATATTTTTAATGCATTCTCCCCTTTCTTTCGCTATTTCCATGTATGTGTACCCTTGTTAATGTTGATTATTTTCCATTAGCTTAGAAGTGATATTTTGTGAAGAATTGTGTGCATCAAAGAATAGTAGGTTGACTTTCGAAGGTAAATCAGACAATTTTTGAAGCAAATGTCTCCTTTTTAAACTGGCGGTACTGTTCTGATCAATGATTCATGATACTGAGAAGGCGAATCTTGACACTACCATTCACAAGTTGTTAGTGAGAAAACTGTCAAGTTGCACTGTTTCAGAAATCTTATGAGGATTTGTATGTTGATACATAAAACCAACAAGTCTTTTGACATTTTCATCAATATACTGACTACGATTGCCTATAAAGATAAGGATGCGGGACCCTCTCATAGTGAACCATTAAATGAAAATTAGTAAGACCACGAAACTTATTGCATATCATTAAAATTTCATGGTACTCTAAATGCCACTCGGCAACATACTTTTTCTCGTCTGCCCTGCAATTCCTCCGGGACTTTTCTGTGACTGTTGAATCGTTTGTTCCAACTTCATGTCTGACTTCACAGCATTGAATTTACCATTCTTTTTTTTACAACAAACTTTCCTTGAATGAATTTTTCCTACAGGTAGGGACACACGTTTTCTAGAGCTATTATCCTCACTATGTACCATGTTGCATATAGTAGATAATTGATGTAGTCAAATTCCCGAAAGACTGTAAACAGTAACTCAACAGTTTGAACGTATAATTTGTAATTCTTTTCACGATCAGCAGTAAACAATTTTTTTACAAGTGATACCAGTGAACGACAACTTTTCCAATATCTGCACAAATCCGTTTTGTCACTACATCCCTTAACAAGAACCTCAAACTCTGTTTTAAAGCTTTCAATATTTGTGCGCAGCAATTGAATCATTATTTGATTTTTTTCCTCATCCTTTGAGCCAAGAGCATTCTGAACCATCTTTACTCACATTCCAGAACTTCTCTTGTAGTCTAAAATTAAAATCTAAAATGATTTTCTCTAGATGCATTCTGTAGTCTTCACAGCTTCTTGTGAGCGAATAGCAGCAGCAAGTATTTTTGGAGAAAAATGAATAGAAAAACCAACAAAGGTTCTTTCTTCCGGAAGCACAGAAAAGAATCATTTCATTATACGTTGTTACGAAGAGTAGTTTTATTCATTAATATAAACCAATGCGTTTTCATCTACATTGAGCATTGAGCATCAATTCTTTTATTTCTGAAAGAAAAAATCCATGCCTAGCATTTAAAAGATGCTTTAATATTTCCTTTGCCTTTTTAATGAGTTCAAATTTTGAGGATAGAATAGATGTTACGCAGTGTATTGGTTTCTCGTTCATACTTTCGAATATAAGAACTTATACAGTTTGGATGTGCATATAAATTCGCAACAGAAACATTTAAATCGCTGTTAAGATCTGAAACTCGGTCAGAAACTTCGTCTTGATTCCTTCAGTACTTTCTGATTTTTCTAAAATTTCGTTTTCACTATTAAAATAACTTGTCTGTGCATTTTTTTCTATCATTTTTTTTATCGTTTTTCCTCGCGTGTATTTCGTGTAGCACTGGTTGCTGCAATTACACACGATATTTTCTTGCAGGTGTTTCAATATTGCGTCTTTGCGTATTTCAGCAGCTTTACAAACTTATTTTTGTCCAGAGAACATAATTAGTTTCAGAGAACATAATTGAAGAACTATCTTCGCTCTTCAGATGTCTTCAATTGCACACCAAAATTTTCTGGACTCAGTTTAGAAATATCAGCAATTGCTTAGATAGTTATTGTCACAGAAAGACATGAAACAAAAAGTTTTGTAACTGGAATTTTTTTCCTCGAAAACAATTACTTCAATAGCAGACGATAAATAACCTTGAACAGTGGCGCAGCGCAGGGGGGTGGGGTTGAAAACACTCCCCAGTGCCGTTGGTTTAACATGAATGTAAACTCTAATACAGTAGCTGATGCATATGAAAGGGCTGTGTTGATCCAAAAACCCCTTCGGAAGGTATTTTCGATCGAAAAGACACATTCAGTAGGTTTTTTTCATCAGTATTGCTGGCTGCGCTAGTGACCTTGAAAAATATTGATTTACACAAAAGATTTTACATTTTAAATCCGTTTGGTTTCATTAAGAGTTATTAATTTCTGTACGCTTTTTAGTAATCAGAATATTAAACAAAAAGTCAGAGACATCTCACGTAAAAATTGTGAAAATACGTAGAGCGGCTTTTATGACGTAACTATTACATTAATTGACTTTCTAATCCCCAAAAATCTCAGTTCAAAACTAAAATTAAATTTATAGGCACGCACGTTGCGAAAAACGTAATAAGCAAGTGAACCAAAATGGCCGCTATCTTTGAGGGCTTGTAAAATTATTTTGCGCAGGATTCAGCATGTCTACCCAAGATATTCTCACATTAGAACACCTACAGATCAAGATTCTAAAGAGAAAATCTCTGGACCTAAAAATTTTTACGGGCATACATTGTGGGGCCTGGAATAATGTAAAAAAAACGTATCTTATTTGTTAAGAAACAATAGTTTAAACCGTTGAAAATATTATGTATTGAGAATTCCCACGAAAATGTAGACACTTCGTCCTGCATTTAGCGCGGTTCATATATTTCATTAAAAAGAAATAATTTTAAAAGGTAATGAAGAATTTTTTGCTGAAGGAATCACATTAATTTGCTAAGCAACAAAACTTTGTTCATTACCCTTTTAAATTATTACTTTTAATGTAATATATGAGTCGTCACGCGCGGGACCAAATTGATTTTTTTCGTGGAATGGCCCGAAACAATGCGCAATTTATTCAGTTGACAAAAAAATTATGTTTTTTTACCTTGAGGATCTTTTGAATATGAGTAAAGAATTTCATATATCTTACCCTGCAATTACGATGAAAAAATCGAGCCTGTTCCAAGTCTCTGCAAGGTAGGCATTTTTTCCAAAGGCTCCCATGGCTGTAATTTTGATGAGCATCTCCACGGCGAAGAAAGCAAAAATGACGTCATCAAAGTGCTGTAGAATCTTACAGCGGTTGGAATCACAGACTTCGTCAGCGCAGGGTCTATACATTCCAAGGGTCACACAGTTCAGAAGGATAACCATCATACAGGCACGTTCAAACCACGTGCAAAGAATGTTAAGGAATATTTCAAGTCATCGAAAGTTAGAAATGCAATTAAATTGGCTTCACTAAATTGCACTTTGGCTAAATAGTTGCCAAGTGAGGAAAAAACTGTGTTTTAAGCAAGAAACATTAAAATATGCTAATTTTGAACTTTAAAATAATTACTAAAAAAATAACATTAGAAAACAAGAAAAACTTCACTTTCTTACTAAACTATTTTTAGAAATATTCATCTTTCTAAAATTTTTAATATTAAACATTTTCACTTTTCCTATCTTATGCTGTAATAGAAATAGAGAAAAACCTTCATTTTATACTCCACAATGTTATACACCTTGCTGACATTATAGAAAAATCGTAATAAATAACATTTAAAGCATAAATAGGAAATAAAAATGACAGTGTGTGTAAAAAATGCACTGTTAAAAAACTTTATAAAATAAATATGACAATTAACACGTAAAATTCATCAAAAATACTGCATATTAACAAATACTTTTAGTAAAAGAAAGAATTAAAGAAATGTTTTAATGAAGATTGACAGAGACATCAGAAGAATGCCTTTAAAATTCTGACGAAAAGTCATTGAATATTAGTTTATAGAATAAGCAAAAATGTTTAATGTCACCTAGCTAAATATTGATGGGGTTTTTTTTTTTCGTGTGTGAATGTGTTTGTCCTCCGATTGGATCAACATTCATTATAACAGTAATTAAAATTAAAGATATAATGTATATATCGTCTTCTCAAAGCAACAGTAAGATATCTAATTCCAGAAATAACACTAAGATATCTTACTGTTTCTCTGAGGTGACGATATATATACACTAGGACTTTAGAATTGGAGATCATTTTTTTTTTAATTTATAATCTTGAGCTTTTTCTTAAGGAAAAAATTGGTATACAAAGCGAATCAGAAATCATACATAATATTTTTTTAATTATCCGAAAAAACATTAAAAATAAAATTTAATCTTACATGTATGGTTTCTGAAATTGCTCGATAGGTCTATCGCTTACGAACTTTTTAAGGAAGTGTATAATAAGAAATAAAGATGCCTAACGTTGAGATACCTAATTATCTGAGGTGAATGCTTTGATTTTCGTCAGTAAAAATGAAGAAAAAAAAACTCAATACTTATTTTAGAACTATTAATTACTCCATTTTTTGTATCATAAGATACGTGACGGGGCAATTTAATCAAGATTTAATATCTTGTAATGCTTATAATCTATTTCGAAAAAGATTCGTTTTTTGAAAAATACATTTTAATTGTCTCGCAAATGTTTCTACACAAACAGACAAACATCTATACATAAGAACGAAGTCATTGTTGTTCTCAGGATTTATGCCAATCATTTTATGTCTATACGCCGAACCGATGAGCCGTGAATGCCAAGTTATTCCCCCCTTACGCGAAAAGCGGATAGAATCATTTGTCCTATCCGCAAATCCTTCAACCTGTCAATGCAAGCGTCCGGAAACCCCAACTTCTCCATCCGGATCGTTGGTAAACTAGGGGTTGAGCACGAGAATTTATTCGTTGTCAAGAAATGGAAAGCAGGACCTCGCTTCCGGAATCGGACAACAACTTGGAGACAAGCAGACATGCTCAAATATGGGGTTTAAGGATGATTCATGTTCGCAGTATTGGTTATTTTCGAAAACTTTACGAAATTATGTATAGCTATTTTGCATCTAAAAAGGCTTTAACTATTCGAGTATTTACCTTTAAAAAACTATTTTTATTGCAATTAAATATTAGAAATTATTTTTCTGTTATATTCACAACACACACACACACACACACACACACAATTCGAGTCTTACTAGGAAACCGTATATTACAAGAAATATCCAAAACTTTACTGATAATTTATGTGTAACGTTTCGGGATTTCACAGGTTTTTATCCACTTCCTGGTTGGTTAGTTGGTTGGTTAGTTTGATATTAATGGCGCAAGAGCTCTTGAGGTCTATACCGCGCCAAACGATTCTTTGTTTTACATTATTTATTTTTCATTGAAGTATACATTTAGGAAATGTTAAAAATAAACGTATTTTGAGGTAGAAGTCAATTTTAAGCGGTTTAAAATATATAAAGTCGTTGAAAACATGTAAAAATTAAAAACACATAGAAAAAACGGATAAAACCATATCTTCACTTCCTGTGAAAATCAAGTATCTTCGTCAAAAAGTTTCCTGAACTGCTACAAGTTGCACAAATGCAGACTTTTCACCGTTGTAGAAAATATTTTTATCTCCCAGTTTAAGAATTGACTGAGTGTGTATATTAAGTGTATCGGTTTTAATTCGACCACGGCCCGTCCAGATTGACAATTTTCAAAAAGAGCGCGGATAAGTCATTGGATAGCTGCAGCTTGGCAAGGGATATGCTTGGATCTTGCTTACAAATCTCTCTTAGCTTTCTTGGCAAATCCCAAAGGCTCTAATTAATTGTATTACTCCTACGTATTTTTTTTAAGGGTCTCGAGACAACAAGGGAGACTTTCCAATTCTTTAGAAAGATTACTGACTTTTAGCGGAAAATAATCCTGGTTTTTGCCAGATATGTTACTGACAGAAATCGGGCACATCAGCTGCCCATTATTTTACCGGAACATTTCTGAATTGTTTTTACAGTGTACGATAGTGTAATAAAAATAAAATAATAGTAAGTGGAAGAGAATTGTAAAACATGTTTCTGGACGCATAACTTATTTGCCCTAATTTCCCCGTTTTCGAACTACAAGGGCTTAAAGTTAGCTGAAATTTAAGAAAAGTCGCCAAATTTAGTGAGTATCAGTCAAAAATAAAACGTCTTTCATATGATTTGTAGATGGATATCAACGGTGAAATTGCATGATCAATTTCTCACCAAATCTTTAAATTTGATGAATTTTTCAAAAAGTTCAATAGACTTTAAAACCTTATATTAGCGAGCGTACGAAGACAAACAATTTTCTCGTCAAAAATATGTCTCAAGATTCTCTTTCGATTGTTAAACTATTGAATTTTTTACTTCCTTTTACAAAGTAAATGAAGTATAGTATTCGCTAAAAAAATTTCACTCAAATATTGGCAATAATTTTCCCTTTTGATTTCCCCCGAATGAATGTTGAGTTTTTTCAATCTGACCGCAAGTGCATATGTATCTAAAATGTATGAACGCTCTAAATATCCATGTTGACGATCCCTGGGTTAATTATCACGAGTTTCTCGTGACGTCTTTATTTACGTATGATGTGCGTATGTAGCTCGCATAACACAAAAACGGTACGCTGTAGAATGTTGAAATTAGTATGTAGACTCCTAGTGGGGTCTAGTTGAGCACCTTCTTCTTTTGGTTGCATTCGGATGTTCCAAACGGGGTTCTTTACACCTTTTTATGAGGAAATCAGTGTTTATTTCATTGCAAACTCAAGTGATGTAATGATTTTGCGATCATTTGGGGATATATCGCCGAGGATTTGGTCGCCAAGTTCTGGTGCCAACAAGGCGATATATTGCCAAGTTGGTGCCAATTTTGGCGAAAAATATTTTCAATTTGGCACTATTGACTTTTTTTTTTTTTTTTGAGAGAGAGAGAGAGCTATCCATTGAATCACGTTAAAACTGTCGATATTGGGAAACTTGAACTCTGTAAAACGCTTTTTGCAACCGGTTCATGACAAACTAGTTAATATTTGAAATATTTTTAGATTCTTTAATGTTATGGTGTTGGTTTTTTTCTTAAAGTGTTAGTTAAAAATCATTAAATTGGCGTAAAAAGAAATCATGTGATGCTCACATCAGCACGTTTATTACACTATTTTTGCGGTCCCTTGGTTAGGGATATCGCTAAATTTTCTTTAGTATTTCTTGTAAGAACGATACTTGTAAGTTATGGCAACTACCAAAATTTGAAAATTTCGTGTTTTTTACCTGAATTTTTTTTAATTTATGAAATACTGAAATCCCATCAGCGTGTTCAATTAAAAATAGAGCAATTTTCAATTTCTTCACCCATCTTTTAACGGTTGGTGACATACACGAATCAGCACTTCTTCTTTTTCAAAATCAGACTGTGTTGTTTTGATGCCAGTCGGTCGAAGATATGTAGTGCACACAAATCGTGACTGGTCCATGCCGAATTTGTTGTGGTCAAAGTTCATACTGCCCCTCTAAATCAATACCTCTGGGGTCGATGGATCGGTGGTGGCTCGCCTATTGACTTTGTTAAAAAAAAAGGGAAAAAAAAAAGCTTTCTTCAAGGTCCCATCTAATAACTTTACTACGTGAAGTGGTATAGGGGCTTCTGAAGAGGAGTGAAGTGTCTATACTTAGAACGATTCTAGTTTATGAATATTACTGTCGTGGGAACGTAAAGCGTACTATATGCAGAATGCAGTTTTTGAAATATTTGAAGAAACGCATTTTGGACTCTAAACTAACAACAGGAAAATGTTGAAATTTGTCGTGTTTTTTTTTTTTTCTTTCTTTTTTTTTCGTGCTTTTTTTTTCAGTGAAAACCTAATAAGTAAGCTTTTACAACTAAAGCCAAAGTACAATACATAGCAAAAATGAAAAATTTGCAGCTACTGCGATTTACCGTCCAAAAGTCGTTTTCAGCTGTCAATGCCAAAGATCAGCCAAGCAATGCTTACTATTTGCTACCAATACGAGAATTACTAATCCTCGAAGGATAGTAGAAAACGTTTTAATGGAATAATAAAATATAGTGCAACATTGATTGAATATTAGTTTCATTAGTTACTAACTTAACCACGAAAAACCCATCGATGAAATAATGCGAACAAATTTGTCAAGAGTAAAATATCTCTTGACTGCTGGAACCGGTTAAGAAGCCACATTTTTCAAATAGTTTTGAGAGAATGCACGAAAGTTACATGTTGTTATACGGAAATCCCACCAACTATCTCCATTTCATCAGACTGATATTAAATATTGCATCTCATCACTAGCATCCATTCACAAGTTTTCACTAAATGGGTCTAGATTTTTGATTAAGTTGGAAGTAATTATGTCGTATGGGAAAACTAATATTAAGTGCAAGCAATCATTATACACTGTAAAAAAATCCGACATGTTACTGAGTATTTCCGTGTAACGTTTCGGGATTTCAATGGTTTTTATCCACTTCCTGGAAATATCAAGTTTCATCGTCAAAAAAGTTTCTGAATTGCTACAAGTTGTCCGAATGCAGACTTCTCTCTAATGTAAAAAAATATATTTAGCTCCTAGTTTAAAGATTAACTGAGAGTATTTGTAAGATGTATCGTCTTGCACTGAACTACGGCTCGTCCATGCTGATTAAACTCCCAAAGGGAGCGAATAAGTATGGACTACGTAGCTTTGCAAGAATTGCAATCAAGTGAGATGCTTGACACTTCCTTGCAATTCTGACTTAGCTTCGGCCATGTTTACAATACTGCTAATGGAACTATCTTGATAAAACAGGAAGTTGCAAAGCTCTTATATTATCCCAACCTAAGATTATTTTAGAAACACGACTAACTTTAAACGGGAAGTTTCTGGATTTTTTAGGAAGATTAATGAATTTTAGCGGAAAACGTTCCTGGTTTTTGCGTGACATATTGCTAGCAGAAATTGGGCTCATCAGCTGCCTATTATTTTAAAGGAATGTTTCTGAATCGTTTTTACAGTGTAAGTAATAAATATCTGGTTCACCAAACTCAAAATAAAGCACAGGTATTTTTTCAAAATCGTATTGAAAAAGGTCTGAAATCAAAGCTATGAAAAGCATAGTAATAAATAAAATAAAATAAATAAAAAAAGTGAAAATCTCTTGAAATCATCAGTTTTGCCGAAGGTACTGAATCTATTTACATATCAATTTTATAGGGATGAAATTCTTCTCTACAAAAGTTTCAGAAGTTCATGGATCACGATTTGTAACTTATGTCAATCGGGAAAAGATGCTCAAATATGGACAAATTATTCCGTGCTATTTTTATTATTCTCACAAAAATCACATTTTGATCTGCAATTTTTCCTTTCCCTGGCATAAGTTTAAATCTTTGTCAATGCAATCTGGCATCAAGTTACGTTTATACGAATAAATGGTAAGTTTTTTTTTTTCTCTAAGTTTAAATACCCCAAGGAAGGAAGCTTTACAACAGGAGCAACAAGCAAATGTCAAAAAATTTGCTAGCTGATGGAAATGCGGAAGCAGTTAAGGCAGTGAAGGGTTTGGGATAAGACTTTAGTGTAGACAGCAAAGCGACATCGAAAATACTGAATAGTCATTAAGTGCGCCATGTTTGGTCACAGCAGTTGTTTTTTTAATACTTGAAGACACTGCACTTCAGGTTCCCCCGTACCTATAACTACACATTGTTTATCCAGGTAGATGGGGTTGTGTTGAGTTTTTTTTTCTTTTCAAATAAGCAGCAAATAAAAAATTTGAAATATACTACGATGTGAGGATGTTGGGATATTTTATACGGGAACTTGACATTTCTGAGATAGTTAATACTTATAAGCTATGTTTACTTTTAAAGAAATAAAAATTTTATTATGCGTTAGAAATACCAAAAAGCATAAAATATACTTAAATTAGAAAACGTTTATTAGTCGTTTATATAATATAGCAGAGATTTATAATAAAAATCAAAGATTTAAAACTTCAAGATATAATCCTTCTAAGAGCTAAAATAGTGCACGAAAATTGCTCATTAAACTCTGTATAAAATTCAGAATACTAAATAATATGAATATGATGAGTATTATCTTGGTGGGAACTTTTAGTGCACATGTTTTATTATTCCATGACATATTTTTACAAATAATGCATAACTCATCTTTAGTAGTCAAAACAAAAACCACAAGCATTGTTAAAAACAAGTATTGATTCAGTTTATATCATTATCATCAATGCTATTTTAAGTGTAGGCGAGTCTTCTGGTTTACAAATGTGTAATTAATTAGTATTTGCAACACCTATGAGTTTAAATTTCATTTTAAAAACACTGAAAACATGAAACATCTATTTCAGAATTAAGCTTATGTGCTCCCTGCTAGTCAACACATAACAAACGCTGATATTCTCACTGAAACTCAAAGTCGAGTGTCAGAACTTTTAAAATGATTTATTTTGTTGAAACAACAGAATGATTAAGATTTGTTGGTAATTAAAAAAAATCTTTTAATCCAACGTCAAACAATACCAATCTATAAAATTCTGTTACTCAAGTAGTCTACAAACTTTGAGATCGTCATAGTTTGTTTTTCTGTTCTTGTTCCAAAAGTTTATAAGTTGACTCTTTCCAAAGGATTTAAAAGTAATTTTCAGCGTCTTCAGGAGTTATGTCTAGAAACATAATTTATTTTCCTTCTGACTAAAGGATTAATCGTTGTTGAAAAGCTTCGTAATATATTTTAAGCTTATTATATCGCGAATTTAAAATATTTTCTGAAATATCCTTTTGATTTCACAACAAATTATCGATATAATAATCAAATTAACAATCTGAATATGAATTTAAAATTTTATTCAATAAACTCAATAATACTGTTAATAATATATATAGTAGTAGTAATAGTCAATAATAGTATTATTAACAGCGGTTATCGGTGCACTTAGCAAATTTTTCTTCGAGTATAAATCATAGTTCTTATTTATACCGTACTGAACTTTAAAAAAAACTAATACAACAGTTTTTCATTGTAATGCGTGGTAATTAAGTTTAGTTAAGCGAAATAGATTGGGGATGCCGAATGAAAGATAATCGCACACAAAACTCCTGAATAGAAAAAGCCATATTTCAAGTTATCGTGCTAGCATTACTAAAAAAAATATTAAACAAAAAATACAAACTTTTTTAAAAAAAACCTATTTTTCTAAGTTTTCAATACATTTCTGTCAGTTACAGTCATGCAAAAATTGACAAAGTTCAGATGTATAAACTAATAATAAAACTAACGCACTATTATCACATGGTGATTAAAAATTTAAGAGTCCCGAGAGGATTAAAATGTAGCACTAAAAATTTCTGATGGAGAGGCTGTTTAAATTCCCAAGAAAACTGTAGAAAAATTAAGATACATCACTCATTGCTTCAGAGCAACGTTCAAGATTTCACGGGTTTCCCATTAGTTTCCTGTGAAAAACAAGTACATTTGTGGAATGTTTCCGGAACCACTACAAGTTGCATTTTTGCAGAATTTTTACTCTGCATCAGCTTCTTACTTACACTCAACTTCTTAATTAAGTGTTTCGCCTTCAACTTAGGTGCAGCCCTTTCACAATGTGTGTGCCCCAAACGAGGGCGAAATGCATTCTTTAAAAGTCCGTCGTAGCTCGACAATAATTGTAGGCAATTAAGTTGTTCGGTATTTGCCTGAAATTCTGCTTTAGCTTTGAAGAAGGATCTTCCCATTTTAGCCGGGAAAGGGTCAAGCTATAAACATATCTAAGTTCTCTTGGAAGTTTCCAATTGTATTCGAGAAACATTACTTGCTTTTTTTGGGAAAGTTTCTAAATTCTTCAAAATATTCCAGGTTTATTTCGTGAAGGTTACTCATTATCAGCAGGAAACTTTCCTTCGTTTAGTTACATATGTTGCAGGCAGAAATTAGGCACACTAGTTGTCGGTTGTTTTCCAGGATCGTTCCTCATTTTTGTTTTTACACTGAAGGTCACATGCGTTATTAGCACGTTGCCTGTCAACTACGAGTTATCTCGTACTTGTTTACTTGCCTTTTTGTGCAGCTACGATTACATACGGAAAATATCAGTGCTAATATCGGAAAAAAACAATAAATCAATTCTGGCTTGCACAGGCAAAATTTATTAAAAAAGAACGAAAAATATAACTATAAAACTAATTCAAATTCAAGCAATAAATTAATATTGTTTTTGGAAACTTCCTTAAACAATCTTCCATGCAAAGGGCTGGCTTCTCTTTACAGACTAGACAAAAATAACGCTTTTTGCCACGCCCCCTTTTTTTTTTGCTTAGTTACATATACGACATAGCTTTATCGGACGCTGTTTTTTTCGGTAGATGGTTTTATTTTTTGTGCTCTTTGATGATTACTAAGCACTAGAACTAGGGTTTTTATTAATATAATGTGATTAAATCAAATGGCCATTTTAGGCAAGATTTCTGAAAACTGCCGTGGCAGTCAACGTGTTAAGTTAGTAAGTTCATTACTCCTTATAATGATAATGAAAGATAAACGATTTGTAAGTACGTTTGCAGCATTTTGTTTTACTAAAATTTAACTTACCATGCTTTTTCTTCCTAAATTTCAATTCATGTATGGTGCGAAAACAGATTTACTTATGATTATCATTCAACCGCAAGACCAAACATGGCGCAAAGGCTGGTTTCGGAAAATTGGGCTCGAGCCATGTGCTTGGATATACTTGAAGACGACGAGAGTAGATTTATGTGTCAACGAAAGATCCAATGGTTTATGGCATATGAAACAAGATTTGTGGCTGGGCAAACAAAATTACACGGGTGAAGGCCCTCATAAATGGTTTTAGAGCCGAATTAGGGAAGTTTTATCTACCATTTTCTGCGGAAGATACTTGTCCCCGGAAATGGGCGACGCACTGTCGGAGGCAGGAAATTTTGCTAGAAGCCCCATTCAGGAGGACATACGAAGGTTCCCCCTTCAACAGTGGCAGTAGAAAATTCAAAATTGTAGGTCTGTATCTAATGTAATTTTTATTGAAATAAATACCTTTCTATTGAGTGTCCATCAAATAAATGGCAGTATTATAATATCTTAAACATTTCTCATATAGTTTTGAATGTCATATTGCTGGTATTTTTTCGCAGACAAAATATTTAACTAAATGCTGAAGAAAAAAAATAGATTTAGGTAATGGTAAGTTTATGCAAAATAAATCATTCAACACACAGCTTAATAGGCAAAATAGATGCTAATCATTTAGACACAACCACTTCTTTCATTTTCATCTTTCTAATTTGTGTTTTACCAACCAGAAAACCATATGAATTGTACAACAACAAAAAAAAGTTAGCTACCAATTGTGGAAGTAGCAATCAAAAGAGCATTTAGAAACAGTTTGTTTTTTGGCATGAAAGTTATTTTGCTCCCCCTCCCCCCCCCCCAACTTATTGAAATGTAAGGTCTTAAAGTCATTCGAAAGTGAAGAAAAGTGAGAAAATGTAAAAACTTGAAGAAGAATCGCAGAAGATAGAATTTAAAGGTATTAATTGATTTCAGTCTGCATGTGGATATCTGCAAACCGTGAGAAAGATGTCTTCCACTATCACTGGAACTCGCTAAATTTGGCGCCTTTTTCGACAGAGCATCAGAGCTCATATTTCAATAAAGGGGACACGAGGACAAATGATTTATACGTCCAGCTTTACTATAATTTTTCAATTGCTATTCATTTAAACTATTTTCATGTTGCACTGTTGTATGGTTTTCTCGGCGAGACATTTACGGAAAATACCCTAATATTTGATTGAAACCACTGAGAAACGTAGATGGGTATAGTCAAATGTTGATTTTTCAATGTAAACAGAACTCGTAAAGGAATATAAAAGCTTGTGCTTTAAAGTTTTAGATTCGTTCGTTTTCAATCCAATTAATCGTTGAAATTTAAAAAATAAAAATAAAAAAACGCTGTCATATTAAAAATAAAAAGCTCACTGAACGCCATTCAACAGCAAAATGCTTTAAAATGAAAAGTCACAAATGCTTTAGATATTTTTTCTAGAAGTGAGAGAAAGTGGTAAAAAAAAGCAAACAATTATTTTGTTAAAAAAAAAATGTTAAGCAGGATAAAAGAGAGCGGAAAAATCACTAAAATGGTGTGGAAAGATTTTGCTAATGACTGAATTTCATAAAAAGGATTTAATATTTTAAATTCATCTTTGAACGAGAGGAGCGAAACAAAAAATCACATTTTCAAAGAGTAAAACCTCTCGGCAAAAAAAAAAAAGCGTAAGATTTAATTAGCTTTGGGAAGTCTGTTACACATTTAACCTCTTTTTTTCTGAGTTTTAAATCGAAAAAAAAATAATTATAACATTTTCACAGAATAAAATTAAATTTCAGGAAATGGAAGGACAGGGTAGGTTATAAAATATCGTTTCACTACCTACTTTAATGTACTTGTTTCTGGAAAAATAAATTTTTTTTTCAGCATTTGTTAGCAATATTTCAAGTTTTGGCACCCAAAGTACAGATTACCTTTTTCATACTAATCAATAATTTATAATAATATTATATCAATACTGAATGCTCATGAATATAAAAAATATAATGTTTTGGTTTTTCACTTTTCAGCCAACTTTTAATGTAAAAATAAATAAATAAATAAATAAATAAAGTGGAAAAAAACAATGTAAAAAAAAGGCTTAATGCGTCGTAAAAATATCGCTAAAATATAAAAAAGGAAAAATGTCAAGAATAAATCACGAAATTAAATGCGTATTGAAAAAAAAATATTGGAAAGTTGCATTTTGAAATGGGGAAAATAATCGTCTGTCGGTCCGTCTGCCCCCTCCTCCTCCCAATAACTTTTGAGGGAACAGTCCAATTTGTTTGTTTATTTATTTATTTATTTATTTTGAAGGATCTTGATGATGACAAATTTTACGTTCAAATATGAGCAATTTTCCTTTCAGTAAGGATAGCAATAATTGGTATCTTTTTAAATAGCTTATGTATTGAAATATTAACGATTAATTAAATCATATACTTGAACATCCATGAAACAAGTAAGCATACAAAAAATTGTTTCATAGGCAACTAATTGTTTGATTATTGTGTTGAAGATGCAATTTGAAACTACAGAATGATCAATAAAATTAAAAAGTTAGAAAATACAGATATTTAAACAGGAGAATTCTTAGGATGATATTTGACTTGGTGTACTTTGTTAAGCATTCTGCTTCTTCATTCCAAAAATACTTTCAGTTTCAAAACACTGCAAAATTAGTCGCGGATATTAAATAGAAATGTTTTGAGTTCTAACGAAATATTTCTTCAAAAGAATATGTCTTAAAGCAAACACTACCTGAATAGATAACCTACGTAAGAGTCGAGTTAGCACTTCAATGACATAGTAAGTTTATTACGAAAAATGACTTTGCTCGCACGTTTTATGTGTATAGGGAAACCTTTTGGAGGCAATTAGACAGATATGTGATGAATTTCGGAACTTGCGTAGCACAACAGTTCAAAACAAATACATAATGATGTTTAATTTCTACTTTTTAAGAACTTTCATTTTCTTTTCCTCAATTTAAACGTTAAATCTTTGCTACGAAACTTTATCAATTAAAATATTTTACTGCAGACTACAGGACAGGGCGGTCATTCTAAGCTCGTCAGCTTGCGAGATCGAGATTCTCACTTACGTGATTGTTTGTGACGTAGGTATGTCGCAAAGTAGTATTCTAATCTACTCGAACTTAGCTTGCGGCTAGATTCGAGTAGATTAGAATACTACTTTGCGACACTTCTAGGTCACAACCAATCACGTGAGCGAGAATCTCGATCTCGCAAGCTGACGAGCTTGGAATGACCGCCCAGATCTTTACTTTTAAACAATTGGACAAACAATATGAGCAATACAGTAAGACCTCTCTGAGCGGCCACTCCTCGGTTCCGTTGAAACTTGGTCACTCTTTTTTTTTTTTGCTGGGAATTTTAGGATAAAATGATTCAATTTGTGTTTGTTTACAATTTTCTAGCTTTATAAAAATTATTTTTTTTTAAAGTTCGGTTTTAACTTGTACAAACGTATACCGAAACGAGTATCAGCTATGGATTGAACTAACTTGCTCTATCATCGTCACAGTAGTCAAAACCCTAGACCAAAATGAAATTGGCTAAGACCTTTTACTTCAAAAAAAAAAAAAAAAAGTCCGTCATCATAGATTTCGAAAACAGCATAATGAGGGAAACGGCAGTTTACACCTACGCGAGCCTTATATCAAAATGTGAACTCCACCCCCTCCCGTTACAAAAATCTAAACATAGAAAACACCTGGCCATCCTCTTAACGAAAAGCAAACGGTAAATAAAAAAAGTTAAATTTTTACAGCATAATACTATTAGAATGTCTAAAAAAAATATGAGGTGTCTCGTACTCTAGCTGAAAAAAAGGTTTTTTGAACCACTCTAATATGTATGCACAATAGTCACATTGAATTTAAGTTTGATCAAAGTAATAAAATACAATCCTGTTGTACTAAAGAAACCCACACGTGTCGCTTTAACAGGATAACAAAAACAATGTGTTCTTTTAATTGCAAAAACAATTGCTAGCTGTTGCAAATAAATATTGAACCGTAAAGATCGGAGGCCTCTTTCATGACCTTAGCCGATCCTTTCCGGTTCGGTACATCACTTAATCGGAAATGGCAAGTAGCTTGTAATGGTAAATAGGTATCACTAAGCCAAGTCACGAAGGGCAAATTCTTAGCCACCAAAGGACCCTTGGGAGAAATCTTACCTCCCGCTTCTGGTCGAACGGAGACTAAGAAGGGTTTGAAGAACTATCGATTTTACCGGATTATGAAGAAGAAAAAGCGTCTGTTATATATTTTAGAACTGATAAAAAATAACTGAGATCAGAAATGGGGTTGTTTCCTTCAGTCAGAAGTCGTACTTTTAGTCACTGAAATTGATAGAATGAGCAAAAAAAAAAAAAAAAAACCATGGACCCATAAAATACTTTCATTTTCCCAACAGTTATTTTTTAATTCGTTTTTTAAAAGTCCGATTCCTCAAACAAGGCGACGCCTTTATGACGTCACAAATGATGATGAACTTAGGCGCGTATTTCACTGGTGCGCTGAATGCTTACGCTTGCAGTCTACTGCATTTTCAGGTTAGGATGATTCAGAAGCGAATTAAATATTGCGCTCTACGCTTGCTGTCAACCGTATCGTTGCCACTGCATATGAGTAAAGAAGCAAATTAAATGTTGAGATCTGCGCCTATGGCATTTCATCACTTGTGATGTCATGTGCAGGAGCGTACAAAATGAAACTGAGTCTGCTCACCGATTTAAATACTTTTTAAAAAAAAATAGTAAACTTTCAAATTATTTAAAAAACCGTCAAATCGTATGTTTTAAAGCATGCTCGTTAAGAAAAAAATACTTTTAAAGTTTCGGAAACGACCCCATTTGCATGTATTCCTCAGAAAGCCAATATTTATAACGTAAAATATACTTTGAACCATTAGTTTCCCAAACTGGTGCATTTCTTAAAACTGCTCTATTTATTTATCGTGTTAACCGTAGATACTTTGTACATAAATATTTGGACTGGAGTAGTCATCGTTGAATTTTTTACTTAGCAGCAGAAGTCCTCGAGTCTACGTATTTGTTTACTTAGTTATGTTATTTGATTTTGTAATGCGTTAAGACTTCATTCTAGGATTAGATGATGCTCTTTTTATTTATAATTGGTTTTCTAATTAGTGAACTACGTCGTGATAACAAGAAGCTTTTCTTTTGCTGAAAAAATGATGGCCCAATGTATTAATTTCCTTTCTTTAACGGAAATCTTTCAGTTGCTAGTAGTTTTCTTTGATATACTGTGAAAAATTCAGGATAAGGTTCAGGGAACTATTACGGTAAAACGGAGTGTTTGGAACACAGAAAAAAAGTACCGTAAATTGTACGGGAAGAGTTAAGGGATTGCCGCGCCAATTTGTACACCACATGACTTATGGTACGCGGTATATTTTTTCCATCCCCATTTACTTCCCATGCCCACTTCCTATAGTGGATAACGAAGCGGTCTCGAATCACGACGGCGCAGGTTTGGACCCAACTGCGTGCACTTTGTCCTTTTACTGAGTACAACTAGCCACAGTGTTCTCGTTTTTTCTACCGTTAAATTTTACAGTATAAAAGGATTTTGCAGTGAAAGTTAACTGCCAACGTGAATGTCAGTAACTTTTACCGTAAAACTTAAGGAAAGTTTTTAACAGTGTGCTTTTTTTTTTTTGTAAGTATTCACAATTATTTTCGTTAAATTCAGCTATAGGTTAGGATTAGAAAAATCAATTGTAAGTTTTATGATAATTTTCTCCAATTTCTATAAATAGAGGTTAAAAAACCACTATATGATTTTTTTAAATATATTTTCTTCTCGTATATTTTGAAGTTTAATTTAAACAAGTTTACAAGTTCTCTTTGAAGAACGCAGTTGAAGGAGCGTCTTATCTTTCCCAGTCGTACGAATAATGATTTCCTTCATCGAGTAACATACAATTTAAACGTTAAAAAAAATACTAAACTTGAATGATCTGCAAACATTTGTTGTTGCCTGTTTGCCCTTTTCATCTGTCATACGTTCAGAAAAGGTTAAATACGTGATATGTTTGACATTTAAAACTAGAATTGAAAGGTATAGCAGGAACTTGATGCAAATTGGCTCTAACCTATTCATTCATTCTTTAAAGTGTTTTACAAACGAACCTATAAGTGCGTCGGACAGTTTTTATTTATGCATTAGGAAAAAATACTGCAGTTTAATCAATAAGAA
The DNA here is from genome assembly GCF_026930045.1 of Uloborus diversus. Classification (NCBI taxonomy): domain Eukaryota; kingdom Metazoa; phylum Arthropoda; class Arachnida; order Araneae; family Uloboridae; genus Uloborus; species Uloborus diversus. Next base: position 105,850,925 of record NC_072738.1, on the reverse strand, counting down.
TACTTAAGAACTGAATGAAACATCGTATTTCTGGAAAATTTACCTTTTTGCAATAGAATTAAACAGTTTTCTAAAATTTTGCTTCATATATGATTAAAAAATTAGCGTATCTATGTATGTACCTATCTATGTCCGAGTTACTCCTTCCAAACGCCAGTGGACTGACCATCGAACCAGGTATCTAGAGATTCGTAATTTTAACGTCTTTATGTTTGGTTATGTAACATAATTCCCCGATAATAATTAACGGAGACATCAATTTAAAACTATTCATTATCATACTAAGATTTCGACATAAAATCCCTATTTTTTGAAGGCTTTCTTCCATTCAAATTAATATTCAGTGCTTCATCTCAACATTCCGTAATAATGCTTTTATTAAAATTTGTAGAGTGAAGAAAGTCATTGAGACGAAAAATCTGTTGCGATTTTTTTTCTCGAATATGAACAAGTAAAATTCTGGCATTTATTTTAAAGACATTTTTTGTAATCGCGGGATTTAAAATATTAACTTTTCGGTTATTTTTCTACATTTTACCGCAAAAGTTTACAAATTTTTTTTTTGTTGCTGTTGTTCAAGCCTGATTGTTGAACACGTGTCGCTTGACATAACTTTTATTTTCGAAATAGACCGTGTAAAGCCGGGCAACGCAGCAAGTAAGTATACTAATTTTACACACTGACTGACTGTCTACGCTGAAAAGTTATGCACATACAAGATTTGTAATAATTATTCCTTGGAGAAAATTTCTACAAAAACATTGCAACGAGTGATAATCAAAGACAATTTTTGCTTGAACTAGCGAATCGGAGAATATATTTGATAACGCACCTCTAGTTTTTTCTGCAAAGATTCACTCTTAACTTTTGCAAATTGCGAATATCTGCATAATGAATAAAAAGCTCGAACAGTCACGGTAATAGTCACTGTGACTACGCAATTGTTAATCAATGTTTTGGGTGCAAATCGTGACTAGACAGGACAATTTTCAAGTCATTAATGGCGTTTGCTTTGAGGTACACTAAAAGCCTTTCACATTACAAGCGATGCTGCGGTTATACAATATCAAAAAATAATTGTCTGTCACCTATTCTAACTTTTTAGTAGAATATTTTTAGATGATAAGTTTGTAATAATTATGTATTTCGTGGCAAAAAAAAACAAAAAAAAAACACATTTTTGAAGGCTTCATTAATATACACACATTGAAAACCATCTACAGAACTCCGCAGGAGTGATTAAAGAGTTGTTTTAGTTCAGAAATTATCAATTCTAGACCTAACTATATGTATCGAAATTTTATCACCATTTAAATCATCAATTTGAAAAAACATTGAATTTATATTGATTCCATAGCTGCAATTATTCCATAGAAAAATTCATGGCTCTATATCGTTCAGGAGTTGTCTATTCATAACGTTTAATCTGCGTTCATTGAACTATACATTCATTTGCAACAAAACAAGTGGGAAGAATTATTTTGAAACATCCAATTGCAGATGAATTCAAAAGTGCGCAACAAGACCCTATACAGACCCTTTAAACAAAATATCAACTTTTTAAGGCTTAGCGTTTAAGAATTATTATAGATAAATGCATACATAAATACTCACTTAATCAAATGCAAACATATATATTAACATGCACATGCACATACAGACGCGAAGACTAAACTCGTTACAATGAGCTGCGCTTATTTTAGTTTCTAACACTTTTCTTTCTACAAATGAGGCACAAAGGGGTGTAAGTGGAACTTTTAAAGTTTAGAGTAAAACGCGTTTAAAGTTCAGATCCTCGGTAGGATTGTATTAAATTTTTTTTCTAAATCACGCTAGACAGCAGCACCTACAAGGGCTACTAGTAGCAAATCTTGCTTCAAAATAAAGGCGAGGTCTCCTACTATTTGTACTGGTTATCTCTAAATTTTTAATTTTAGTACTTCCATACCTTTGCTTCTCACTGCCTCAAATGTACGTACGCACGTGACAAAAAAAATCTAAAACTATTCATGGTTCATTGCAATTCAAATTTTCCTTGAAATTTTAGTCAAACTTTTCTGTGAAAACAAAACTTTTTTTTTTTTTAGTACAAGGCTGTAAAAAGGTTTCAACTAAAAATCAATGGTTTCAATATTTATCATTAGCTAAAAGCAGACAAGTGCAATTTCAAGTTACCAGTTTAAACTTTACACTGTTGATGAAATACGCTCTACTAAAAATGCATTTAAAAGGATGAACATTTTCATCATCACCTTCGTCAAAGAAAAAAAGCTAATGTTAAGAGAGAAAAAAATTTCAAAACTTCTGAAAATTCCTAAAATATTCAAGTTAAGAATACACATTAACTAAGGATTCATTCACACCCATCACGATGGAGACACAAAAAATTGTCTCAGACAGTCAGTTCACGTCATTGGATTGGCCTTCTTAAATCTGAACGCCCACGTGTTGTCTCAATGGCATTCTTTACTCCATCATTAATAATTACTTTTCCTCAGAGAACCGTAATCCATTGCGACAAACGTATGTTGTCGTCTGTCTTTGCAGTCGGTGTGAATGTACCATTAAAGTGGGAGCATAAAGAACTTATTGATAGGACTAGAATGTCGCCCGTCAAAGTATGACTCCAGTTGATTAACCCTAAACTCCAGTAGTTAACGTTCTTTGTTGACCATTATTACGTGTCTTCATTCTCTTAAAATTAGTCTTACACTGTAATAAATTTCCGAAATGTTAGTATTTCCGTGCCACGTTTCGGGATTTCCACGGTTTTTATCCACTTCCTTGAACAATCATTATTGTCAAAATGTTTCCTGAATTGCTACAAGTTGCACAAACGCAGACTTCTCACTGTTGTGAAAAATAGTTTTAGCTCCCAGTTTAAATATTAACTGAGCGTATTTATGAAGTGTATCGGTGTCAGGTCAAATACGGCCCGTCCATACTGATGAAGCTCCGAAAGGGAGCGTATTAGTACGGCCTACGTTGCTTCACTAGAATTGCAAGCGAGTACAAATCTCGATACTTACTTGCAATTCTGGCTTTGCTTTGCCCATGTTAGCAACCACGCTTATGGATCTTTCTTGATAAAAATCAGGAAGGTGCCAAGCTGTTACATTATACCTACGTAAGTTTACTTTAGAGTTTCAGAGACATGGCTGACTTCAAATGGGAGGATTTCTGAATTTTTTAGGAAGCTTTCGCGATAATTTCAGGAAAAATACTGAATTTTATCGGAAGACATACCTGGTTTTTGACAAATATGTTGCTGGCAAATAATTGGGCACATCAGTTGCCCATTATTTTCCAGGAATTTTTCTGAATCGTTTTTACAGTGTACAATTGACACAGTTAAGTTACCGGATCCAATTCTGCCCTGTCAAAATAAAGCATTTCCATGCATTTCAGTTATCAAATTATCATGCCGTGGTGCGAGTTTCATTGTTGATGACTTCAGGGTTACTCGATCATTGCTATTATACATATGAAAATTGTCTGTCGAAACACAGTTTCTAATACCACCAGAGCAAAAATGTGGAAGTTAGTTTTTAGTTAAATTCAATGTATTGATGTTACATAAAACGTTAAGATTTTAATTATATGGGAATCTGCAATTTCTTTATTTTTTACTCCTCATTACAATGAGGCTTTTTAACAGAGGTCACTAAATTAAAGAAACAATGATGTACCGGGTTTATTTTCAAAAATAATTTATCCATTAGAACAGGTCACAGTACCTATAAAGTTTTTAAAGTGAATAACATGTTTAAACTACATTCTAAAGCCTGGATTATAATGTTGAATGTATTTCAAAAATCACCAAATTGCACCGCCTCCCCTCCCCCTTCCCTTTTTGAAACAACATGAATAATGCAGTTTTACGTACCTAGAGATAAAAAATTGACTTTAAGTTATGACAGTATTTTAAAGTGTTTTCTAATCGTGAAGTTTTTTTTTTTTTTTTTGCTGCTTTTATTTCTCTCCATCTCTGTCTGTTCTTAAATTTCCAGTTATTCGTAAATTTCAATTTCGTTGAAAGGAGATAAAAAAGGCATTTGGTGAGTAAAAAACCTCCTTTCAACTTTTGAAAAGGGTTCCCTGATAGATCATTACCCAATATCATGAAGAACAGGTTAGGATACCTGGAGAATCCTTATATATTATTTCTGTAGCCTGTTTTTGGTTTCTACGCCAGATTTTCCTCAATTCTTGATCGATTTCTTTGATTTACACCTTATTTTAAAGCTTATGGTGCTGGCTACTGACGAAAAATAGACCCACGGTCTAAAAATTGTTTTTTTCAGCCGAAAAACCAGTTTTAAAGAACCAGAAAGAGATTTTCGGTTAAACTTATAACTTTAATTTGCGCGACGACCGACAGAGCTGAATAGCTTGATCGGCAGAGCGTTCTCTTCGTAACCAGGAGAATGCGCGTTCGGGCCCACGTCCGGACAATCTGCAACAAAAAATTAGAGCAATATCGCGCATTACATGAGCACTTAACTAAGTGAATAACGACTATGAAGGAAGAGAATAAATGAGAAGGAAACGCTCCTTGCTAATATGAAAACTTGAAGTGACTTTGTGCTAAATTGCTTCGGAATTGTACGTTTTTTTTCTCTTTTTAAGCTTTGGCTCTGGTAAGAAAATTAAAGCATAATGTAAGCGAAAATATAAGTAACAGGTTTAAGATTTCAGATTACAATAGAATTGTTTTTTGTTCAGAAAAAAAATAATAAATCGTATATTAAAATATATATTCTTCTAATGAGTATTTGACTCTTTGTACAAATAAAAAAAATTACTACCTCAATTTGAAGGGTAAAATATATATTTTTTCTTCTTTTGCAAAAAAACAAATAGCTTATCACATTTTTACTACATTCGAAAAGCTACGCTTAAAAAAAGAGCATAGTTCAATTTATTTTGTATTTTAACCGTTCTGTTAAATGATGAACACGTGCTGCCACCTAAGTCATAACGGTTCAAGCAGCCTGCGGTAACAAATTGTAAAAATTTTAAAGAATAAAAAAATGTTTCTTCAATATCTTATCTTATATATTATTCCCTTCTCATTTTAAAACTTATCAGGTTGGCTAATGAAGAAAAATAGACTTACGGTCGAAAAATCAAGTTTTTGAAAACGCCCCTTGCTGTTTCAAAACTTCGATGCAGCCTGTAGTTCTTATGCATTTTTTAAAAGCAAAGTTCTAATGCAGTTTTTCATTTTTTACGTCGCTTTCGGCAAAAAAAAAAAAAAAAATAGCCTGTGTCTGTGTTCATATTTTAATAAAGCTTAAAAGCACTGGACTTAGTTGTTCGGTTAAGTTGATAAGTTTTTTTCGGTAGAGCGTTCGGCTATAAACTATTCGAACTTCGGGCAAGTCTGGGCTGTCCGAAAGAATATCAAATTTATATTAGTATTACGCATTACATGTACTCATAACATACAAACGTAATAAAATAAATTCAGTGGGAATGCTACTTGGTGTTTCGACTCCTTTATGCAGGCTACAGTTATCATTCGGATAAGTTGACTGTTAATCGAAGAGTGTTCTTCCTTTTTTTAAGCTTTGACTACATCCAGACCACTCAGCATAATGTAAGCACAAGAAAGTATTAGATTTATCTAAAGGAAATCTTTTTTGTGCAGAAAAACATTTTCATTGTATGCTGAAATGTAGATGTTTCTAATAGCAGTGTTCGACTTTTGTACAAATGAAAAAATAATACGCGAAATTAAAACTACGAGTTTTACCCAGTAAACCTTTAATTTTTTATTCTCACGAATACGATATAAAGCATTAAAATTATTATCAACTTCATTAGCAAGAAATCATTTTCTACTTCTCTGCTTCCTGCTGAAAAAAAAAATACATTTTGTCTACGTTCGAAAAATTACACTTAAAAAACGGACTCAGTTCAACTGGTTTTGGTTTTGAATTTTAAGTTTTCGATTAAAAGAGAAACATGTGCGGGCATTTAAGCCGTAAAGGTTAAAGCACACTTCTATGTGAAATAGTTCAATATTCAAAGATAAAAGCACTTATTTTCAATCTAATTTATTACTTCTCTAGAATGTTCGTTTCAATCGCTACGTGAGATCTTCGTCTATCTTTAATCAAATACCATGCTTTTCGAATAATTTTAAATCGTATCATGCTGGTTAATGACAAAACATAGAAGCGTGATCTTATTATTATTATTATTATTTTATTTATTTATTTATTTTTTTTTTTTTTTGGCAAAAAACTTTTTTGCTGTTTTTTACTACGCATTCCTTAAATGAATAGCTTTTGAAAAGGAAGGTGCAATTGCTAGGTTTGTTGGGGTGTCGGGTTGTTAATCAGAATGGCGCCAATTCAAATCCGTACCAATAAATATCTCTTTAATGTTTTTTTTTTTTTTTGTTTCCCGTCAGATGCTCACATATGCAGGACTGTATTTGCCACAACCTGTTTTTTACATGCACAATTATTGCTTTTTCACGAGTCACTACTCAGACACACTTTTAATGATATTTATGTTTGAATTGAAAATATGTACGACCAAAAGGTGAGCGATAATCAAATTATCACAACGTTGTATTTAACAAGGTTTTTGTTACTGATGTCTTTAAATTACATGCCTTCTCTTCTGCGCTTACTTTTTTTTCAGTTCTTCTTCATAATGAAATCCTTTGAAATTCTTAAAGAGCGAAATACCTTATGAAACGATTAGAAGCACAGTGCGGAGTTCCGCACGGGTCGACTAGTCAATTTTAATTTTGAATTACTTATAATTTAGTTTTAACTAAAGAAACGTGCACATGGGTATGCTTCTTAAAAGGAATTGTTAATTATATCATTGACAAATTATTTTATTACCTGATAGCACCGTCATCTGCCTTTACTAAATACCTACCTGCAAACCATTTGGCCATACTGGCAAATTTCGTTATCTAGTTATCAATATTAATAACCATTCGAAACACATTCAGTGCATTTTTAAAAGCTAAGATGTATCATGCTTCAATTTAAATTCAAACTTCATTAATTAATTGTACGATATTTATTATTTTGTGGAATAATATCGTGTGTGTAAAAACTCTAATAAATATTTACGGAACATATATGGTGGACGGATAATACAATCTTAGGTCGATATTGCGGTATGTAGCTTTAGGTGACGTTGTATCTAAATATTTAATTTGTCTGAACGCTGCAAACATAGTATCAAAATAAAAATAAAAATGTTTTCCTTTTTATGGGAGGGGGGCTCAATTTGTTTTGAGCTGAACCGAACATAATTGCACAAAAACCAGTAAACCCGTATGTGGAAAATACAAAGAAAAATTCGTAATCAACAACATTTTAACACACAAAATTAAATGGTTGCTGCATACACCTGTTTCGAGGTTTCAGCGAACCTCTTTTTCAATACAAATAGTGAGCGTTTGGATTAAAAGACAAATTCGGCTAATTTTGTGCTTCAAAACGTTATTGATTACCAGTTACACTTCCAATCAAAAGTATTTATTTATTTCTTACAAATTAAAATGTTAAGTGTCTCAGAGACAGATATTCCTCAAAGCGGGGGAAAAAAGTTCAGTCAAAGGGCCACGTTTAGGATCATTATTAACTAATATGTTGGTTAAACTTACGCACAAAGAAGTTTATTTACATCACAATATTTATAATTTAATTCAGATAAAATGAAATACAAGAATGCAGTGTATAATTCTGTTATATAATGTTTAACTTTGAAACTTAAATTAACTAAACGAGCAGATATTTTTTACAAAAAATATGTTGCCTCCGTACTTGTACGCATTTGGTAACAAACATTGCATCACAAAGCTATGTAATTGAAACTAACATCCATATAAACTGAAAACATTCTCCGCATGGGAATATTTCTTTCAGCAGAACAAAGATGAAGAAATTCCTCCTATGCTATTGCTAGTTCGTATTAAGTAAGACCAATATTTAACGGAAGTGAACGTTGGGTAGTGGCAACAAAGAATGCGAGGGACTTGAAAGGATGGATGTCATAAAAGAAATCCAGTAAAATTAATCAAAACATTGCTGAGTGTTTTTGCGCGAGAAAGGTTAAGTAAATTCTGAAGGCTAACTTGATTTTCTGACATTTTCGTTGCCAAAATATGTTTCTTGGAAATATCATTTTCTTAACTTTGAATTTCGTTACGATGTTTCTTTGTTTTCAGCGAATTATTTAGTTTTTTAGTATTTTTATCTTGTGCTTAGCAAAAAGTTTTACTGTTTGAAGATAAAATAAAGTTGTTTCAAAATTGTTTAATTAAAAAATATTTTTTATACTGTTGATTGCACTCACACTTGTTTATGCGGGGTTTTTTTTTTCGTGCGGTGTATGAAAATGTCAATCAGATTGGTACTCATTTGATGACATAATTTATAAAACGAGTGCGAGGTAGTATCTTTAAGTGATATCAGGCACATCCCGATGGGAGGTCACTGTGACCTCTCAAAAATTTGCACGATAGATATTATATTAATATCACTTTGGTATTAAAATAGCAAAATCGTACTTTGAGGTTTAGATTCATTTTTCGTTACGTGGCTAACTTACGATGTTTCAGAAGCATTTATAAACATTTAAATACTGGGTTGATTAATAAAAGGTATAAAAGCAATCGGAGACGCAAAATGGACAAAAACAGCATCACTTGATCAAGATCAGTAAGTATTAATAGTTACGTCATTGAAACTCAGCTAAAACTAATTTTCTGTTTTTAACTAATCTTTCTTTCTCGAAAAAAGTACATTTGTAATATCTTTTGGAAAGAACTGTGCAAAGAGCAGATTGTTATTCTGACACAGTAGTAATAAATTTAAATTAAAAAAAAAAGGAAAACAGAGAGAAAAAATCATATAGCTGTTCGAAACGTTTTAAACTTAAAAGGTCGCAATCAGTTTGTTACATTTTTAATAAAAGCAGAAGAAATTCTAAGCATACCTATCTCAGACTGTCCTATTTCAGTTTCGTGTAGGTTTAAATACCCTTTTAATTTACATTTTTAATTAGAAAGTTAAAAATAGCTTTTAATCTCTAAGAGCCTGGCAATACCGGAAATAGAAAATACTTTTTCCTGCATTGCGAGGGCGTGATTAAGATAAGAAAAACTACAATCGTTACTTTTTATAGCAGTAGATTAATAATAAAATGCAGTGGAAAGCACTTTTAAGAAAATCACTTAAGATCACTCATTCATTCAAAATTGGAATTTCTATATTTCGTTTGCTGTAATGTGCTATTTTTGGATCGTTTAAAGCTTTAAACGAAACAGCTTTAGACGTCTCGCTCAGAGAAGAACTTTCAACAGTTGAAAATACATTTTTTTTACTACGTACTGAAAAAGATATGTTAAAGAACGTGTTCTACTCATTTCAAATTACACTACAGCTAACTTTGTGACATCCAAATAGCAATTTCTAATGAGCTACAAGGTGTAAAGAATTATTGATCCGTTATTGTTTTTTTTTGTTTCATAACTTATACATAAATTGTAATACATAGAACAAGATCTCATTGCAAATTTCTGCCCTCATCTAATTTTTAAAAAAACACACAATTTTTTTCTTAAAATCGTAAACAGAGAGACAATTTTCTGTCGGGTTGCACATCAAAGTATGGCCGAAAGCAGGAGAAAACTGTCTCCGCCATCTTTAATTTTAAGTGTATTTTTTTCGTTTTTTGCTTTCTATCTCGATAACTTTTTTTAGCGAGTAAAATAAGTAAGTGATTCTTTGAAAAAAATATAATTACCTTTTAATGTTTCTTTTTAAATTATAGCTGAAAGAAGTGAGGAGATATTTAACTTCAAAGTTCATGAGTTTTTGAAAGAACGACTCTCTCCCCCCCCCCCTGTGTTTTTAATTTTTGGGACTCTACGAACGGCCCTACAAATCATTTCTCCTTTTACACTGTAAAAACGATTCAGAAACGTTCCTGGAAAATAATAGGCAGCTGATGTGCCCAATTTTAGCCAGTAACATATCTTGCAAAAACCAGGAACGTTTTCTGATAAAAGTCCTTTCTGAGACCTTTCTGAGATTATCTTTGAAACTTTTTGAATTATTGGAAAATCTCCCCTGTTAATGCAAATCATGTCTCGGGGACCTTCTAGAAAAATTAAGTAGCTTTAATGTTATTGACTAGAGCTTTCCTGAGTTACCAAGAAAGCTCCAGAAGCATTAGAGCACCCATGGCCAAAGCACGCGAGAATTGCAAGCAAGAACCAACAGTCCTTGCCTGCGATTCCTGCTTTGCAAAGCTGCACCTGTTCAGTGACTTTTTTTGTTCCCATTGGGATCTTAGTCAATCCGGACACGCCGTATTCCAGCAAAAGCCAATACACTTAATAAACACTCTCAGTCAATATTTAAACTGGTTGCAAAAATAGTTTTCACACTAGTGGAAAGTTTGCATTCGTGCATCTTTTAGCAATTCAGGAAACTTTTTGACGAAGATACTTTATTTTACAGGGAGATATGTTAAAACCTCTGGAATCCCGAAACGTTCCACAGAAATAACCGGTAAAGTTTCGGATTTTTTTTTACAACGTAGCTCAGACTCTGGTTAAAAACTCCCGAGCTTTGAAAATTGAATATTTTGACATCCCCTACAGCTGCAAGAAAACTTAGAAATCCTTTTATAGATAATTTCATGCTCTTTAATTTATCAGACAATGATTTTGTTTGCAAGTAAATAGTTTTTGAGACGTATCAAAACTGAAAAAAAAAAAAAAAAAAAAAATCAAACGCACTTAAAATCCAAGATGGCTACGAGAGTTATCTCTTTTTTCGGACATAATTTGATAGGCAACCCGACAGAGAAGTCACATTGCTTATGTCTATTTTTCGCTAGTATGATTATATATTTAATTTTTTTTTGTGTTAGTTTGATTGATTTATACGACTTTCTCAAAAATTCACGAAACAAACAAAAAGAAAATTTTTATACTTCCGTTCCTAAAGTGCTAAGTTTCAGAATGCCATTCTATTTCAGATTTATCATATAAAGTATGTATTGATTATCATACATTCTTGTTACCAGAATATACAAGGATATAAAGGATATATAAAATGTCTAAAAAAAACTTTTATCATGTTATGTCGTTATGTCCTTTTAAAGTTTTCCATTTTAAAAGTATTTATCAATGTTAGGTTTCTTTTGAATACAAGAACTAAGAGAAAGTATTTTATTTAAAGGAGTTGGTAACCAAAAACCTTAAAATATAATTTTTCCACTCTTATGTATTCAAAATGTACAAATCAATAGTTTTTAAACTACATCAAACTCGTGTTTCTATGTAGATTAAAAGTAACTCCGTTTAAATATTAATGGGACAGGAATGTGTTAAAATATAAGTACAATTTTACACTTCTGTTTGTGAAAATTGCAACACCACGAAGGACTTACGCGAGTAAGCTGAAAATTGCAGGAAATCTAAAGTATGGCATGATATGCAAATGATTAGAATTGCAGACCGGTAGCGCATGCGTATGCTGAGCAGCGCCCTCTGAACGTCGGATCGAACCGAATATAAATAGACGGCTGTAGCGAGGCATGTACAATTATCGGTGGATATATGCTAGAGTAACCGCAAACTGAATTTTTACTATGCCTCTTCGACGAAAGAAAGCAAAATTTGAGCAAATTTTGGAGTTTGAACGGGGCAGACTCGTCGGCCTTCGGGAAGCTGGATTGTCTTATCGTGCAGTAGCCATTCGTGCGCAGCGTAACAGCAGCACAATCATGCATGTTTGGAAGCAGTGGACGGAGGAGGGTCGGATAGCTCTGAAACCCAGGAGTGGACCCCGAAATGTGACGTCAAGCTCGCGATGACAGACATCTGGTGAGCGTGGCGCTAATGGACCGCACAGCGTCTTCTAGACAACTGGCAGAAAAATGGTCAACAGCTACAGGTGTTTCATTGTGTGTTTCATCAATTCGGAGTCTGCTGCAGCGTGGGCTGCGCGCAAGGATTCCTTTATACAGGATTCCTCTCACGCGAAACCATCGCCGCCTGCGGCTACAATGGGCCAACTTGCATAGAAGCTGGCGTGCTGATTGGCAGCAGGTCGTCTTTTCTGACGAATCCCGCTTCAATTTGTGGCGCCATGATGGCCAAATTTGTGTCAGGCGCTATGCCGGTGAACGGCACATTCAAGAGTGCATTATCGGACGCCACAGTGGACGAACACCCGGAGTTATGGTCTGGGGTGCCATAGCATATCATGGACGATAACAATTGCTACGAATTGTAGGCAGTTTGAGCAGTACGCGATACATAAACGAAATTTTACAGCCCCATGCTATTCCTTTTCTGCAAAGATTGCCAGGGGCTGTATTCCAGCAATATAATGCCCATCCACATGTCGGCAGGACTGTAAAATCCTACTTTGATTCGCAGCAGGTACAGCTTCTTCATTGCCTGCATATTTCCCGGATATGTCTCCGATTGAATATGTGTGGGATTTCGTTGGGCGGCGTCTCGCTCGTGATCCTCGTCCTGTTGCTTCGACAGACGAACTTTGGTTGCGCATATAAACAATATAGAATACTCTTCCGCAGGTAGATATTCAAACTTTGTTTCACTCCCTGTCGAGTCGTGTAGTAGCTCTTTTTGCAGCGCGTATTGGCCACATAAAATACTAATTTCTATCTCTTTTTATTGTTTGTTTAGTTTGAAAATGTAATCATTTATTTGTGCCATTAACACTCAACTGTGTATCAAATTTCAGTCAACCATGATGCTTCCTTCATGGAGTGGCAATTTTCACAAACAGAAGTGTACTTTTAAACGATATTTTCACAGAATATAAACTTTAAATTTCATTTTTTTTCAAAAAAACTACTAAATACATTAGTTTGCAGTTTGTTACCTTATTTTATTTGTATGTTCATATTTATACAGAAGTGGAAGTTTTGCTTTAAGACACACGCTTTTTTCTAAACAGAGGTTTTTATGGTCACAAATTCTCTTCTTTTTTCATTTAAAAAGTGACTAATGGTTTTAACTATGAAATAAACAGAGTTGCCTAATATTTCACTTCAGTACACTCTTAGATATGTCTTAAAAACACTGTGAATTTAGTAAGTTTTATGTATAAATTTTAGCAATTTAACATTACACATATACAGGTTACCGAGTCCCCTTTCTAAAACTCAAGTTGGGTTTTTTTGAGAACTTAAATAAAATAATCGAAGAAAAAAAAACTGATGTTTTGTAACGAATAATATCCCTTTTTATTTCCATAAAAGCAATAATTAAACATAAATAACAATCTCACAGTGAAAATTACATACGAAACTTAAAATGAAGTCATACAACTTTAATAAAATTGCTTACAATTGCAATCTGATACAATTGCTTTTAAGTTGGAAATTTTCAAAAAATGCGACGTTAAAAGTATAATTACAAGAGAGAGAGAGAGAGAGAGAGAGAGAGAGAGAGAGAGAGAGAGTACGAGAAAGAGAGAGAGAGAGGTAATCTAAAATTGAACTAAGTTGGTCATTTAGTGCCTTTTAAATCGTAAATGAAAAGAAAAAAAATCGAGCAAAATCTTTCTCAGTATTAGATTACATGGATTATTTTTATATTACATCTTTAACTTTCTGTGAAATGCAATCTCTGACGTAAAAAGTAAATGTTTGCGGCGTTTACGGAAAAAAAAAACATTAAAAAAATAATAATAACGTTGGAGCGTGTCACGTAACTGCGTGTATTCAGGCACCATCTATTGGTAGAGAGACTGAAGCATGCGCAATGACTGACGCATGCGGAATGAGAGACTGACGGTGATGTTGCATAGTGAGAGTGTGGTTTCACACTGAAGAGAAGGTGGTTACACAAGTTATCGTCCACTACGGAACACATCTTTGTTTTTGACCACAAGGGCTCACAGCTTGTCGAGTTCCTGGAACGGGGAATCACCATCAGTTCCTAGTGTTATCAAACCACTTAACAGAACCTTAAACGGGCCACTAACCGCCTAATTCACCGTTAACCTAACCATACGCCTTTAACCACGAGGTTCGTTAACTCGGGGTTGAGATTTTAACCACGAGGTGAAATATTCGGTATTCACCGGTCACGCACCGGCGAAAAAGGCCCCGGAGTTTCCCAACTTCGTGGTTTCTCAACTTTGCCAGCACACTACGCATCCTATTGGTCAATAATGATCACATGATTTTCTACGTTTTTTGTTTACATTTTGAACGACCTTTCGCTGTTGCTGTTTCATTCCGTGCATCGTTGCAAAGCAAAGCCAGACGAAGATAGCATTTGCTCTTTGATTTGAAAAAAATAATTGAACACAGTTCATTACCAAACAAAACAAATAATATGATTTAAAGTTTTTCTAAAAAGTCAGAGGCGTAAGTACAAACACGGAGTTAAATTTGAGTAGCAATTGTGTAAATTCAAGTGTAAACAAATGTATTACTTTTGCTATTATTTCTTTGAATCTACGCATACACAATTACACAATTACGGATGCAATTTAAACTTATTATAAAGCTTCGGAGATAGATAATTTTAATCTGCTTATCTCTTTTCTTAAAGAAACTAAATTTTTAGTGACAAATCATTTTATTCCAATAAAAGAAATGTTATATCTGATTAAAAATATTATTTTAAACCTCTTTCATACCAGGATATCTCTAGCAATAATAATTTCAGATAAAACAAGTTCAATATAGATACATTATTATTATTTTTTATTACTAATCAATTTAATAAGAAACAATAAAGGACATTTTCAATGGTTTTCTTTTTATGGCTTATAAATGTGCAACAAAAGACTTTTTTACTGCCTCATCAACATGAAGAAATGCATTTTTTTCCATAAAATTCAGTTTTACTTACATTTTCTATGAATATTCTAAACTAATAATTGAAGTGTGCCCCTCTAGACATAATAACACACGCTAGACACGTTTCGGCATGGTATGTACTAGACTAGTCCGTATAGTTTAGTCAATATATCTAAACCATAAGCCAATAGTGGCGGAAATCAGCTTCTCCATCCGTGCCGTCTCACTTGGCTGTTTTTTGATACAGCCCATAAATTTCCTCTCTAATTCAAGTTCTGTGAATTCCCGAAACAGTCCAATACAGTAAGTTTGTTTTTTGAGCACAAATTGTTAATATGCTTCAAAATGGCACTGTGCGCTGCCTTTTGGAAAAAGCAACTTCCTTTACACCATAGTTTAGACGATTGAAAGCATTTTTCAGGGCAGTATAACTTTGTAGCTGGTATTGTTAGTTATTCCTTCTACGAGAAGAGGAGATGTAATCTCTTAAACCCAGAAACATCTTTTTAGGAGAGGTGCCCACTTAGGAGGGGTTATGACGCAGACTGCGCCATTGAAATTTTTAGGGGCATTTCTCTTTTTAGTGGGGGGGCTATTGTTTTTGGGAGGGGGGATCTTTGTGATTTTTACGCGGGTGAGCACCCTGATTTTGGGCGGATACTTGGGCGCTTATTTGGTATAGTGCTGAAGAGATTTTCCTTTGCTCCTTCTCACGTACTTGGATTTAAATCCCTGAATCACAAAATCTGTTTTGTCAGAAAAAAAACTTCTTAGTCTATGTTTTGTATTTCAATACTCATTTTAACCTTTTTTTCTTTATAAGAGACGTGAGAAGCTGTTTCTTGTACGGTTAACATCCTCTCCGCCAGTGTTCTAACAGCCTGTATCGCACTGTTGAACATGCAATATTGACACCAGCTCCCGCCGTGGCCCTGGAAAGTTGTTCAAAGATTTATAACACTCATTCAATATAAAATTTTGTCTTTACGAGTCGAAGTTTATCCCTTTTGGTTGCATTTTCTAGTGCAATTGACTCGAGCATTTCCTGTTGTCTGAAACTACTTTCATATCCTCTCGACACTTTTTGTACTCACTCCACAGATTTTACCTATTTCTTCTAACGTCATTTCAGTGTTTTCTAAGCGCAATCTATTTGTCACTAACTTTCTAAGCTGATATCCATGAGGCTAAAAATTACCCCCACAACAAGCGAGATACCAACATCGCGGAATACCTACCTCTCGGGCGGAAGAATTTCAAGATCTGCTACTTACCAGGTGAATAGGAACACCTACTACTTTGATAATAACTGCAATTTGAACTCGGCTAATTTGGAGTACTTCTTCAAATAAACTTACACATGATAAAAAGAAAAAAATGATGTTTCTCAATTTAATGCCACAATACTGTAATTGCGTGTCTCACAATTTTTACAATGACTTTACTTTCAAACATAATCAAAATAAAATAGAAAATAATAAGATTTTTTAAGTTTTGGACAGGGCTGTGGAGTTGGAGGTTAAAAATTCCAAGAGTTGAAGTTGCGTTCTCCTTCAAAAGCCTGCAACTCTGGCAGTGCTAGTGGAGTCGAATTGATTTCGGAGAAAAGAAGTCAGAGTCTAATGCTCTTCTATCCTTTTCCCTCCAATTCCACAGCTGTGGTTTTTGTCGCACTTGAATTAAGTTTTATACTAATTCACTACATTAATTTTTATAAAAGGAAACCATTATTTCTGTTTTTTTTTTATACAGCATTGCACTGAATGTAAAACAAGAATGAAGCATGCTTTCAAGTGCAAATGAATTTAAAAAAAAAATATTTTACTTACTTTCCCTATTAAAAGTACAAAAAATTTTTTATGCTATACTGAAAGTTTACTTTCATGACAATATTTATAAATTAAAAAAAAACTTTTATTTAATTCACTATTTCAATGAATATATAAAGCATAAAGAGCAATAGTGTACAGTTTTAAAAATAATTTATTCTGAAATGTTGAAATCTGTTACACAATATCTTTCACATTTGAACACATTGAAACATCAATTAACAAGTAAAGATATATCTAATGTTTTGACAAACGATTGTCATCAATGACTTTTTATTCAGTTCATTGATAATTGAATTTTGTTTGATTTATTTTAATCACTTTAGTCAAACCATGATTTAATTTAATTAAGCTGTTTTAAATCAATTCAAATGCTAAGCAACATAAGTTACATTAAAATAATGAAGAACCCTTTAAACTTGGACACCTTATTGTTGAGTTAATGATATCAGAGCATAATTTATAGTTAGTAATTATAATTTTAACTGACAATCAGTTTTTTTTTGTGTTTCATGTATAAAATAACTAATAATATAAAATAAGTTAGAGGCAAGTAAAATTTATTTCAGCTAATTGAGTACATAATCAGGATTTAATCTTTTAAAAACAAATACAAAGTAATACAATTGAAAACCAATTAACATAAATTACAACTTCCTTCTGACAGAGACACCAGTTATATGATTCCTGAGATAGATTGCAGCAAGTTGTAAGTTTCAGTATCCAGAGTCAATTCGGAATCAACTGAAAAACAAATTAAGTCAAAATGCTGATAAAAATAATTTTTTGAATTAAAAAAAAAAAAAAACGAATCAGTTGTACCACAACTCTAACACACACTGGCAACAATAGCAGCATATTTAAAATTCTACACTATACCCGAAACAGTAATAGGTTGTGTTAACATTATTTGCTGCTTCTTGAATATATTTGAAATTAGAAAATCTTCCAAGAAACTTTGAAATTTTAAAGAACTGCCACTATCTGTAATATAGTTTTTTGCCCTCATGTACAAGAAGATTAAAGTCGTTGCCACTTTTCACAAAATACAATTCTGTTTAACGAAGGGGCTTTAGGCAGTGCCATACGGAGTAGCACTTAGGCCAAACAAGGAGTACTTTCAACCATTGCTATTCCGCTAAGTAGTATTTATCAATAGAGCTAAACAAAAATTCACTGACATACACGAGAAGGATTTTGAACTTATTGAAATATCAGTTTGGGATTTCAAGCATATACTTGTAATAATTTGTAACATAACAGATAAAAAAGGTCAAAACCAATACCCGACAAAAGTGGATGTCTTTATTTTTTTCAATCCATAAGCTAATTTCCCTTGCATTGAAAAAGGCGTTTCTTGTAACACCGAAACCCGTGACTGCAGCAATCTGCAGTTTGCTTTTTGATGATGCTATTTCCTATTTTACTTCTTATGCACAAAGGTATTTACTTAATGTATAGTAATTTATTTAATTAAATTCAATTTAAAATTAAATGAGGGAGCGCAAAGTCATTTTAAGACCAAATTTTACACCAGTCAAAGTAGTTTACAGTGTTATGCTTGAATACTTACTGGTGAAAATAGAAGAGACTCCTGGCATGATTTTGCGAACAGGGCTGTCTGAAGAGGGGACAAGGGATGCAATTGCCCCAGGTAACAAGATAAGAGAGAGCCCCATTAATTGAACCTTTTGCCACATAGTACTTGAAGGGTTTTTTTCCCCCTCCAATATAATTCCTTTTTAAAAATAGTTTCTGAAATGCTATGATATAGATTTATTCAGGCCTGGATCTACAAATTTTGGACCCCCTGGCAACAAAATCTCTAGGGTCCCTCCACAGAAGCGAGCAGTGTGCATTTGCAACGTTAATAAGTCTGAGTGAGCTACTTTTTTTTTTTCAATTTTGTGGGTTCGTCAGACCCCTTAAGGACATACCCTCCCCCCCCCCCTGTCGAGTCTGCAGGCACGCAGATCCAGGCCTTATTTAATATTTGTCTTTTTTGTCACATATGATCTGATGAATTCAGAATACATGTTCAATTAAGCAATAATTAATTTAAAAAAATGTTCAGAACTTTACTATTCTTTGCGTGAGGGGAGAGGGCAAAAGATGATTGCCATCTCTTCGGATCAGGGTTGGCTTTCTGCCGGCAGAAACTAGTTTTTGCCATGCCAGTCGCAGAAACTGGTTTCAGGGGTAGGAGTTCAAATTAAAAAATTCCAGGACATAATTTTAATAAAATTCCAGGACAATTCCAGGACATCATTCATGACTTTACAGATTACTTTCGGAGCAAGTGGAACCTACAATATATAACTATTATGGCACAGAAGAATAAATGGGTAATTCAATCTGTTTATTTACTTAATTATTTATCCAGGAAACACTGGCAGTACTGCTTAGTCCCAGCAATAAGTATATCTACTAATTTTCATCACTATAAAATGAAAACTATGATCTCCAGCTAGCAGATGAGGCCATAAGATGGATTTAGAAGGAAAATAAACCAGGGGTTCGCAAATTCTTCCGATTTCTGGTACCCCTATATGAGGAATTAGAGGGTACTATGAGGAATTAGAATTTCCTCCTAGCACCCTACTCTATGTGTTACATGCAGATTTAGTGATACCATGGACACTTCGTCTTCTCCTAGATAATCCCAGGGTGCCGCAGCAAAGATTGGGAACCCTTGACATAAACAATGAAATAAAACTAGCAACTGCAGCTGCTAGACCCATGAAAATTCAGTATTTTCAACAGTTCTCAAAAAAAGAAGAAAAAAGTTATCAGCTAAAGTAATATCAACTTGCATGTAAATTTCAAAAAATACTCTGTTCATGAGATGTCAAACTATTTTCTAAATAATTATGATAGCAACACATTTTAGTTTAGATGTTTGTTGAAACATTGTTACATATATACATTATACACTCATGAACATATTATATATTAATACATTTTTAATGAGAAGCAATTCTCTTGATTTTTTAAATTCATTAACAACTTTACAAAGATCTTGATGAAATAAGGCTAGAAATTTGTTTGCAATTTAACGATGCATTTAACATCTTCAACGCACACAAGTTCACAGCAGGTCCATCCATGGAACATTGCAAAAGTTTTTCTGCATCAAGACCATTGCTTGAAATAAAGTCCAATATTACTCTCACAATCACTTTGGCATCAGCATGGCCAAGAAACTCGGAATGGCAATATGACACAATCACCTTTTTTTTAGTATCAGACCAATAGCCTATGTGTAAGTCAAATTGTTTTTTTATTTGACTTGTGGTTGTTTCATCAAAATGCAAAACATAAAACGATGAGCCTATGTCTCGAAAAAGGTGAGATTTAAAAAATGGTGCTAAACCAAAATTAACAACATATATCACCTTTTTTTCAGACAATTTTATGCCTTTTGCAATAGCAGAATCTTCAAAAATAGATGAAAAAAGTCCTGCAAGATCCCCAAGCGAAGAAAAAGAAAAATTATTTTTAATCGCTTCCAGAATTAAAAGTACTTCAGCTCTGAGAATCTTGTCAGCCTCTGAAGTTGGTATAAATTTTGATCCACTCTTTGATACTAAAGCTACTTTTGCAACTTCGCCTGAGCTGCTTCTAGGCTGACTACTAAACGTAAAAAAGGATTGGTTTGCTGTGCTTTTCACTTTAATTTTATGCTTTTCACCATCAGCATGCGATAGAACTGCAGCAAATCCCATATTAGCGATGCTGAAATCCTTCAGGCAAACGAAGCAATGGGCAGAAAGTTCACTTTTTTTTGATGCAGAACACCATGTTTTTATTAGTACATCACTTCTGTCCTTGCAATCCAACCAAGAAGAAGAAAATTTGGTATCTCTTGGCATTTTTTCAGTCACTAATCCAATGCTCCGTATGTATTGGCAGGTTAAATTAGGGAGCACAAACTAAAATCTCCACGTGCATCGAGCACTTCTCTCAAGAACATCCACGTGCAACGCGGACAGCACTCAGAAGCTGCGATGGCGATAAAATCTACACGAGCTACGCGAACACGATGCACAACAACGGTTCATTTCATTTCACTTCATTCTGCGCCACCGCGCACCTACACTCGCAGAGCAGATAGAAAATTCAGGGAACATCTTGAATCCCCGCACCGCTTCGTTCCCTCCCTCCGTAGAACTTTCTTTTCTACCAGTATTTTTACAGCGGCGAAGGTGTGAACGTGAACCCTCCAATCCTCGAGAGGCGCACGATCGCTTCGCACACAGCGCATGCGCTGAACCTAGATGGCCCACGTGATCAGCTGAGGAGACGGTTGACGGCAAATGAATACAGCCCGGCGATGGGATTGCAGTTTCTATTTCTATTTCTATTCAGAGTCACAACTGACTACAACTGTATTTATGTCGAGGACTGCATACTAAGTACCTTGCCTCCATTATTTTATATACCGATAGATGGCAGCACCATCACCGGATCGAACAGTTAATGAGAATTTAGAACTAGTCCAAGAGCTAATAGCTATCTGGTGCTAGCACCCCCAGAGGTATCGTTTCACTTGGAGGACATTGAGACCACGAGCATATTTAACGTCGCCCAGTCCCCTTTAATGACGACGGTGGGTCTTCGACCAGCGGGGATCGAACCCGAGACCCTCCGGCCCCGAGTCCAATGCCTTACCGATCAGGCTACCACGGCCCCGGGATTGCAGTTTTCACGCTTTTTTTTTTTCAACGGGGAAAACTTTATTTTTTATTCATTTAAACAAAAAGAAAGGCTTGATATTCCAGGAATTCCAGGACATTTTTAAACATTCAAGGACATTCCAGGACATGAAAAAAAAATCAGGAATTCCAGGACAACTCCGAGCCCTGTGGTTTTAACCGGTTAAAACTGGCAAAAACTTAAAATTGTCTTAAAAAATTAAAGTAATTACTAAATGATATTTGTTTAGGTAAACTAAAAAATTAAACTTCATTTCATCATTGTAAAAAATAAAATGTTATGATAGTGCCCTTGATTTAGTTCAGAAAGGGAACATTTCAATTGCTGATGCTCGTAATATTTGGATTAATCTAACAAAGGACGAAAATCATATGGGTGCTTTGGATAGAAGAGTGACATACAGAGTTAAAATAGCATTCCTGTTTGTAATTTGCTAGCAAATAAGCTTCATCTACATCGCTTGTGATTGAAATTATCATGTGCTTCGAGAAGAAAGTGTCAAATTTTACATGCCAATATTAATCTAGATTTTGTACCTAATATCACAGCTTTGCAAAACAAATTGGCCCCACTTCTCGAAACTAGTCGAATTTTTACCACTACCCTAGTTACTACATGATGAACCAGTTTAAAAAAATATACAATTTGAAAGTTTCATGAATATTGCTTCTTTCTTGATGCATTGCCTGCTAGCTTTTCTGTTGCAAGAATAGTCTAAAGTTTCTCATTCGTGCATATTAAATTGAGAAACTATTTAGATTTTTGGAACCACCTTTTCCAAGAAGCAACTGCTGGGTCCACACAGTGTAACATTTGATTCTGAATTGTGATAATATTGTGAATTAAACTGTGCTTTGGTTAACAATTAATTATTTTTTCCATGCATTTTCTACTGTCTGTCAATAGTTTTTTTTTTTTTTTTTTTTTTGTCATTTTGAGAGTTTTTGCCAGTTTCTACCGAAAATATGGCAGAAAGTGGTTTTTGCCACGCCGGTTTTAACCGGTTTCTACCAGTGGTTTTAACCGCCCTGGCAGAAACTTGCCAGCCCTGCTTCGGATGGCGTTGATGTGGCAGGGGCCATACAGAGATTATAGCATAGCATACGCTGACATTCATACAATGTAGAAATTAAGGACTTTTTCAAAATTACTTTACATTCAACTAGTGTGGAACCAAGCTGCACTCAGGGCGAGTACGTACTTGGTCAAATACAGAGTATCTTAAAAAAAATAATAATAACCATTGACATAAATGTGAAGCATGTTACACTTATTGGAACATTAAAATCAATTTTGCACACATAGTGATATTTTTGAATTTGAAATTTAACTAAGCACCCCTCACAGATTTTAAGAAAAAAATTACAATTGTCTTTTTTACTAATAATAAAGCTCAAAGTCTCTCTGTCAGGATGTCTGGATCTCTGTAACACACATAGCAGCTAGACCATTTAGCCGATTTTCATGAAATTTGGCAAAGTTAGTTTGTAGCATGGGGGTATGCACCTCGAAGCGATTTTTCAAAAATTTGATTTTGTTCTTTTTCTATATCAATTTTAAGAACATTTTCCGGAGCAAAATTATCATAAAATGGATGAATAAATTACAAAATTGTCATGACGTGGAATGGGAGAGTGAATGAACATAGCCAACTGGCGAGAAATTCATCATCCATTATTTGTAAATATACAGGGAACCAAATGACCTTTTAATTTTCTACTACGGACAAAGCCGTGCGGGTACCACTAGTTTAAAATATAGACAAAAAACTGAATTAAATGAGATGAAATTTCAACTAATTTAGGAATTTATTATAGCTTTAAAATATTAGAAATTTGCACATATAAAATATTTGTGGCGTAATAATAATAAAAAAAACTTTTGAGTGCCATATTTTTTAATTTTCCCACGTTTAAAAAGAATGGTGGAAGTGACATATGCATATTAAAATTTTACTTTGCTTTACATGTTCAGTTTTTATTAATTTTCATATACAATACAGTCATATTTTAAGAGTCAAACAGTAGTAAATGATTGCAAACTGAAAATTAAAAAAAAATCCGTGAAATATTTCAAAATTGCTCGGGATAAGCAGGAAACATAGTTAAAATTTGACAGAGTATACCAGAAATAGACCAAGCAGTACCGAGTACATACAGATTACTTGGTAGATATTATATGTCACACTACTTTCCAACTCAGTCACCAAATGTGCAATTATTAATATTGAGATTTATATGTCATACCATAACTCTGGAATTACTATTTTTCTGTTCACTGACACATCATTACTCGTAAAGCTGAAATATTTTGAATAAACTACGGAATAGGAATGGAAAGTGATGAAGTTGCATCTTTTAAAGCGCAAAAAACGACCGATCAAATCCAAAATGGAAATTTATGAACGATTACTATTGACCCCCCCCCCCCCCATATACAGTACAGAACAGCAATAACATAACTAAAAACTTTCATTTACAGGAAATAAAAATATCTTACCTTCAAGCGAAAATCGCCTCGAACCGAACCACCATTGCTTCTGATGTTTACTTGTAATGCGCATGCTCAGAAGGCAAACCAAGCCTTTAACCTTGCTCCGGAGCTTGGTTAGGTTTTTCAACCACGCAAGGTTTCGGAAACCTGTCAGCGCGTAGTTAAAGTTGACGGTGAATACGAAATCGGCGGTAACTCTGGGTTAAGGTCCGGTTTCGGGCTTAACCGCGAGGTTTAGGTGGCCCCAGGTTAATGGTGAATTAGGCGGTAAGTCGAAAATACCAGGCATGTTTTTCAAAGGTGCCCACACACGGTCAATGGTCTGACACGGCCATTGTAGTAGTTTCAATGGGAAACGCTGGAGCATTCACAGTACAATCCAGACCTTTCACTTTGTGACTTTCATGGGTCCGTCTGACTTTCAGATGCTTTAGAGGTCAGATGTTTTTGGACCTGTGAAACAAGCTATTTGAGGACATCCATTCACAATGGGCGACAAAGTGTGTGACTGGGTCCAGGCCTGAATCCGACAGTTGTCTAAAAGCTTCTTCAAAGATGGAATCGACCGACCTATGTTAAAAAGGGATAAATGTGCAAACAATTTTGACAACTATTTTTGAGTTAATAAAATCGTTACCGTTACTCTACACTCGTGATCAGGTTTCATTTGAACGCCCCTTTTACATGAAAAAAATGTAATTTATAAATTATTCCTATTAGATAATTTTTAAATTGAAATTTAACTTAGCGGACATATGTGTCTCGAAATGGTCTTTAAAGGATTAAACTATCAGTTAGAAAAGCTTTACAACATACTTGAACAACTTTAGTACAGTATCAGACATGATGACTCACATAAGCAAAACATTGCCTTTTGAGCCAGGTTTAGTTTTTACACCTCCCTTCATGAAATTATAACCTTATTAGACTGATTACGTTTCACATTCCAAACTTTTTAGTTTGTATAACAATCTTTCCAAAACAGACAGACGAAATTTATTCCAAGTATTTGAAAAATTTATCCACTGGCCTACCAGCCCATTCTTCAAAACCAAAACCTCAGATTCCCGTAGGAAAACAAGCTCATAAATACAGCTTTTTCAACTTGAAAATTCGCTTAAATCATGGCTCGAATCTTGAAAAATAGGGCAATAATATGCAGAAAAAAAGGATTTCCCTTCACCAAAAATTTATTCTCTGCACATGCCTGTCGGAGCAATTCTGCACGGCTGAGAAGTTATAAATATTTTGATCCCGGGCGCCTCAATGAAAACAGGTTCAGGCTATTTTCTCCCGCCAGAACAAGCATCGTTTCCTCCACCCTCACAGGATGAAACATTCGTGGCACGTGTCTTCACCTCGGATCACGTGCTTTGATTTACTCGTCCTAAAATTTCTTCACGTTTCTTCATGCATTCTTATCCTTGAAAGATCCGTTTTTATTGGAAAGGAGGTTTTTCTTAATTTTTTTTATCGGTTAAACCATTTCAAAGCGACGAAGTCTTGCAGAGATTTTGCTTATGATATCTTTAAAAGAGAAAGTGTAGTTACTGAGCGGAAATTCAACCGGTTCTACAAAATGGAGCGAGGATAACGTTTGAAATATATACGCAATTTTATTGACTAGAGATTTATGTCCTGAAACACACTAAGCTTTGAATTGACTGTTAAAAGAAATACCACATTGGTTGCATATCTATTCAACCGATGGTATACCATATTGTACATAAATGTTTTTGAAATTTAAATCATCATATTGTCCATAAATTTTAAGAGTTTTATATTCTGAGTGCTCGTGTTAAAAGGGTGGAGTATTAAAATACGTACATGGTACTGTCTGACCACGGAATGTATGGAAAAGCAGACATGGACGCATGTATTAGTTTTCATGGATGAAAGCTTTTTCAAATGTAGTTAGCCTCTAAACTAAGCAGAGTCTTATTCAAATGAAAGGAACAAGCGCATCAAATCTTTATTTTCCCCCTCATTCAGATAGACTCATTTTAACTGGACGCTTGCCAATTCCATACAATTCATGGTTAGACAGTTAGTAAGACTCAATAGTCAAACTTTTAACTTATTTTCTTTAAAGTCTCAAAACAAAGCATTTTATCCGTAATGTCTTTTGAAAAAATAGGAAAAAATGTAAATTCTAAACATTCTAAATACACCGCCAGCTCAGTCATCACTGAGCTGGCGGTGTATTTCACGTATTCTAGTCTTGGTTTTTCAAAACAAAAATGATTGTTTTTCTTTTTTTATTATTTTCAATGTATTTTCTTTTCC
Source organism: Uloborus diversus (assembly GCF_026930045.1). NCBI lineage: Eukaryota > Metazoa > Arthropoda > Arachnida > Araneae > Uloboridae > Uloborus > Uloborus diversus. The sequence continues at coordinate 105,824,760 of NC_072738.1, read as the reverse complement.
GAAAGCGTAAATAAGAAAGCAATGTGTTATCAAAAGCCATTTTGCATTATAATTTTATCTGGCTGTTACAGATACTGACTCTACTTTTTCAACTAAAATGTAACTTAAAAAAAAAAAACTATTTTAGCTCCAAGTTCTAAACCGAAGGTTGAAGAATCTAATCTATGGAATTTTGAGAAGCGCGAAATCTCGGACTCCATATCTCGTGATTGTGTGACGCGTTAAAGATCCCTTAAGCGCTTATTTGGCTCATACACTCTTGGCCAAAATTAAAATCCTAGCGCAATTTTTCATCATAAGAACCAGGTTCCCATCTTCTGATGGGAAACATTGCATCAGATTTCCCGTTGCCGTTGACATCCAAGCCAAAATGACGATACATGAAAGACGGGATGCCATATTGGGAAATTGCATTAGGTCTCTAAAAGGCTAAGGTCTCTTACGAAGCCTCGTTGATGAAATGGAAAAAAAAGTAAATTTTCTGTATGTTAAAAATAAATATAGGATGGAGGGGTAACGAACACACACTGTAAAAACGATTCGGAAACGTTCCTGGAAAATAATAGGCAACTGATGTGCCCAATTTCAGCCAGTAACATATCTTACAAAAACCGGGAACGTTTTCCGATAAAAGCCAGTAACCTTTATGAAATATTAAGAAATCTCCCCTATTAAAGCCAGACTTAAACCTTCTAGAAAAATTTAATAGGTTTAATTTATTTGATTAAAACCTTCCTGATTTACCAAGAAAGCTCCAGACATATTAGAGCAACCGTGGCCAAGCTACGCGAAAATTGCAAGCACGAAGCAAGCAGATTCCTTGCCTGCAATTCCTGCCTTGCAAAGCTGTAGCTATCCAGTGACTTATTTGCTCCCATTGGAAGCTTAGTCAATCCGGACGGGCCACGAACAATCTAAAGCCACTTAATAAACACGCTCCATCAATATTTAAACTGGTAGCAAAAAATATTTTCCACACCAGTGCAAGGTCTGCATTCGTGCATCTTTTAGGAATTCAGGAAACTTTTTTGCGAAGATACTTGATTTTTTGGGGAAATAGGTGAAAACCTCTGAAATCACGAAACGTTCCACGGAAATAACCAGTAACGTTTCGGAATTTTTTTACAGTGCACAAACATACAAATAAATCTAATTTCTTCAAATTTCAAATAGGTATATAAGTATTTCTTTGAAGCGTTGAGCCATAAGCTACTGCTGAATAACCGGCATTAAATGCAAAAAAAAAAGAAAAAAAGAAAAGAGCTGTTCATAACATAAATTTGGTTGCACCGGACTGTAAAAAGAGGAAAAATGGAAAAATAACAGTTTCAAATCAAGTACGTCTAGCTGACTTGCAAACTTTTTTTTAATGAGATTTGAAAGAAAAATCAAGAGCCAGTCACCAAAATTCATTTTGTTCAAGAAAAAAAAAATCGTTACCATGATTTTAAATACATTTTTATTCTGATATTTAAGGGTTTATATTTTGAGTAAGCTTTAAAATTTAAGCTGAACTAAGTTTTGTGCATTAAGTCTGTTGCATTAAATATATTTGTAATACCTAAATAACATTTTAAATGTTCTCAACAGTAACGCATTTGCCAAGTAATGTCGGTAAATGTTAACATACAAGAATGATTGCCATGGGAAATACAGTTCTCATTATTGGCTTAAATCCTATTGATATTCACAAGACTTTAAGAAGTTTTGCTTAAGTTATTTGTTAGGAAATTGAACAATTTGAAAGTCGTTGCAACTACAAAATGAAGATTGGTAATGTTGAAAATAGCTGAATCGTTATTGAGTTATATTTTATCTTGAAATATCTGAATAAGGAGAGAAACATTATTCAATATTTGGCAAGCAGTGAATTCTTTTTAACTTGCATATGTATTCACTTACCGTATAGTTTCATAATAACTAAATTATAATCTAACATATCTCATAATACATATTTTGATAACAAGTACAGCGCGAATATTGATGCATAACATTATCATGGGAAACAAAATAAAGATACGGTCTTAACGAAAATATTTGAAATAATGTTTATACGAGGAAATCAGAGAAAGATTTTGCTTTCAATATCAGATAGGACTCCTAAATTCATTCGAAAACACAATGAATTGTTAGACAACATTTGAAATATGCATGGAATTTATAACATGGAGATGAATTTGCTGATCCTAAGCAAAGAATATGCGTTCAATTAATAATCGTATTAAATTAAGTTTTAGTAATTTTGCCCTTTTCGAATTAACTTGCCGTTGATGTTTATAATAAATAAACAATCAGTGCAAGCAAGATTTTGATGAATCACTTGTACACTGTGAAAACGATTCAGAAACGTTCCTGGAAAGTAATGGGCAGCTTATGTGCCCAATTTCTTCCAGTAACATATCTTGCAAAAACCAGTAACGTTTTCTGCTAAAATTCAGTAACATTTCTGAAATTATCCCGAAAGCTACCTGAAATATTCAGAAATCTTTCCGCTTAAAGCCAGTTGTGTCTCTGGAACTTGAGAGTAAAGTTTAGGTATGTCTAATACAATAACTTGGCACCTTCCTGCGTTTCCAGGAAAGCTCAAAATGCAGTCTTGCAAACATGGCCGAAGCTAAGACGGAATTGCAAGTAAGTATCAAGAATTTTACTCGCCTGCAATTCTGGCAAAGCTACGTAATCCATAGACTGATTTCCGCCCTTTGGATGCCTGATCAGACTGGACGGACCCCAGTGGAGCTCAAGCCGATGCACTTTATAAATACGCTCGGTTAATCTTTAAACTGGGAGATAAAAATATTTTTCACAACAGTGGGAAGTCTTCATTCGTGCGACTTGTAACAATTCAGGAAACTTTTTGATAATGATACTTGATTTTTCCAGAAAGTGGGTAAAAACCATTGAATCCCCGAAACGTTACACGGAAATACCTAGTAACGTTTCGGAAGTTTTTTACTGTGTAGGATCAGTCAGGGTAAAAGGAAAGGTGGATGAGAACAAGCTCTATCAGCACACTCGTTGTCCTTTTTGAAACTAAATTGTTGGTGAATGAAGATAAGGTAACCCATACAAGTCATACTGACATTTCCACGTTTTTTCGAACAATTGCTTTGGAAAAAAGAATAATCATTAGCACTAATGTCGCACATTGTGTCATTGTAGATCATTCGACAGTTCAAGGATTCCCTTTGACTTATAGGCACCCTTCGCTAAATTAAATTCTTAGTGCAATATCCTATCATGCTAGCTCAGGAGTACCCTTTCGGTGGGAAAATGAGCGTCAAAAATTCTCTGTTCCACTGACGTTTGTGTCTTTATGACTTTGCATAAAGATTGGATGATGGGGTCGTAATAAGTCTGCCAAAGCGATTTACGCAGCCAAATTAGTGGGGAGAAAATGTTTAAAAAAACTTTATAAACTAAACTTTGCAATTTAATCTGCAAAAAATTTACATGATTAAAAACTCTTTCGAAATTTTTCTTAAGTATGAAAACAAATAACCGTGAAATAAATCAGGGAAAGCCAAAAGTATCGTTTTCTATTGAACTGCAGAAAAAGCAAGAAGAGATGTGGAAAAACATAAACTAAATAGAGCCGATTTAGGCAGCAAGTAAACACGTGACGGGAATAAAACATATATAAAGCTAGTATAATGTAAAATAAGAACTTGTGACTTTTTTTATAGACGTATGTAGTATTTAACTTCTCAATAGATTTTGACTAGTGAACGATAAGTTTTCGAAATTACATGAAGGATACTTAAGTTCTTTGTTTTCTAAGAAAGGAGATGAAGCTACATGTATTAAGGTAGATCAGAAAAAGCGAAAACATGAGAAAAAAATAAATATTTATTACTTATTAATGAAATAGGAGGTTAGTAGGATTTCAATTTCTCAATAGGAACAATGAAATATTTCTTTCCCTCATCAGTTGAGTTAGGAAATTTTTTTATTAGATTGTACTACAAATAGTAGATGGTTCATTCAATAACAACTCAATAAACTCTTTCAAAGAAAGTTATGCACATAAGTTTTCCATTTACGTCATCTTTCTTTTTGATGCCATAATATGGGGTAATTAAAATAACTTGCAACGTTCCAGATTATCGAAAAAGTTCAAATTGCTGAAATTATGGTAGCTTTTTGTCTTCTCGTGTTTAAATTTTGAATCTTTATGAAACTTTTGTGGCCTTTTAATAAGTTTTTTTCTTGCGGACAACTTCACATTTTTCTGGAACTTTCAATGATGTTCTTTTTAATTAACCGATTGCTGTGATTTTTACAAAACTTTTAGTCTTGTTTTGTTTAAATACTAAGAGTAATTTCTATAAAATTACTTCAAATTTCAGCTATATCTTTTTGGTCACGCTTGTCAAACCGATAAGCACAGTGCATTGACTAGTATTGCGAAATACTACGAAAAAATACTTCACTTTACAATAAATCCTCTGCTAATATTTGAAATTAGATTCATTCTTTCTTGTATAAATGTGTTTAAACAACCCGTATGTTTCCAGTAGGAAGAAGAAACACTCACTATGCCGAGATCTTGCAAGAATTTCTAGCACGCCAAAGAAAGCGATGACAGGAGGAATTTTTGGTTTCAACTCTTATATTACTGCGTTTTCCCCGTAAAGGCTTGGGTAAATTATGAAATTCAATTTTTCAAACTCGCATGAGAAAAAAACCGATGCTTAAACATTTCTTTAAATAACCATAGATGTAAATTAAAAAAAATATTGAAAAAAAAACGACAGAGTCAATTAGGTAGCATTTCTACAGCATCGATAACGATTGTAAGCTTCTATTTTAAATTTGGTAATAAATATAATTGTAATTTTATTCACATGACGTCACTTACGAGCATTAACAGTGACTGAGATGAAAATTCAACTCTGTGGCGTCCATTAGTACATGTATTGTTTCGGCTTGAAAGCTTTTTTTTTTAAATAAAGTCTTTTGAAAGTTTTTACTTAGACGTGTTGTAAAAGAAAACTAACGATTCATTGGATTCGAAATAGTCTCATTATAATCTTATTTTCCTGATTTTAAGCTACACGGATCCTTATAAGAAAATAAGTGAAATCTCATTCTCTTTTTATTGAGCAATCACGATTGCTTATTGTTCTCATTTGACTGCTTTTGGCGTGCTATCATTTTATTTTCCCACCAGCACCCTCTGCCGCGTCACCGTCGACCGGCTCCTCACGATGCTGCTCCTATAGTGAAAGCCATCTCCAGGTTGCGTCAATATCCTACACTTTCACGCATACATACACGCACGTATACACACACGCAAACACATACATACATACATACATACATACACCTACACACATACACAAACACATACAAACACGCATACATACACACACATACGCACAACTACCCACATATTCATGCCTGCACACAGACACAAACACATATGCCTACACACACATACACATACCACGCCCCCACACGCACAAACACTCATACACACAACTACCAACACTCATGGCTGCACACAGACACAAACACACATGCCTACGCAAACATACCCCCTACACACAAACACACATACCCCCACACACAAACACACACGCCTACATACACACACACACACACACACACTCGTGATTGCAAAAAACATAATTTGAATTCAAAATGTCAAAATTCAATTTTTTTTATAGCTTTTCTCAACATTTTTCATGCAATAGTAAGTCTGTATATGCCCTACTCATATTCGTCATATGAGTAAAATCCAGTGATTATAAAATAAAACAAGTTTTTATAACGCTACTAATAGTGAATCAAAATATCCGCTGCCAAAAAATCAAATGGATCGTTGCCACAACATGGGTAGAATCTTTTGAAGAGCATTTAATATCGTACATTTCCTTTTCTACACAGTGTGCAGATAAAACATGAATTATTTTGCTTTTTTTCCTATTGCTTGACCTGATGAACAGCAACTTAACAATTCTTGTAAACTCTGAACGCGCGAGTGGCTTTTTTCAACTCGATCACATGTTGTAATTTAATAAAAAATTTAAATCGTGTTATATGACGGGGAAAATGAAAACAAAACTTCAATGAAGCACAAAATTTCAAATAAATATATTTTTCTCGTCCTTTTTGTTTTAGTTACGTTATTCAAAATAAACGAGACTAAATTACTTTATGAAAATTAGAAAACTGTGAAATCCTGTTACATCAAATACGAGTACAACGGAATATTCATTTCAACGAAATACATTTTCAGTCACTTTTTAATTTCCATTACATTGTTTGAATTCTATCACAACGGAATTTCCGTTACAACGAACAAGATTTGTAAACTCTTGATGTTCGTTGTAACGGGATTCCGCAGTAATAGCAACAAATTGATTGAAAATACTAAAGGGGACACCGTCTTAGCAATCGATATAAATGTTATAGCTTTTTTTTCATCCTTTTTCCTTTAACGCATTAAATTAGTTTTCTCAGAGCTCACAAATAATTCGTAAATCTCTGACTGTTAAAGCCAAGATGTTTGTGTTGTTACACTGCAGTTGTAAACACCCCATTGAAGGGGAAAAGTGGAATGATCCCTTAGCTGAATATGATGACTGCAATGAATTTAGTAGAAGACGCATTGTCATACTACATTTGACAGATTTCACATAATGAATATATAATTACTGGGAACTACATTATGGTGAGTTTATTATCATTTGCGTGTCACCTGATTTACGTAACGAGACGACAATGGTAATAATGCAGTAAGTAACAGTGTACGTAAAGCAAGATGGCTGACAGAAAATAGTTTTTCAACAATGCTGTAAGAGTTCCTTCAGACGCATTAACGTAATATTTAAAAAATCTAATGAAATTGATTTTAAACACTATTAAGTACATTGTACACTATAAGGGACAGCTTGGATGAATGGGACAGCTGGAAGGGTGGGGCAGCTACATTTATGCTTTAATTAAAATATAAAAAAATATCAATAGTTTGTCCAGGAGATGTAGTAATGTTAGACGTTTTCTTGACTTTGACCAGCTACACTAAGAGACAATAACAGAAATAATTTTTACATTTTAAAATGTTCTCAACAACATGGATGAAATTACAAATGTTTATACAAATGGATATTAGGGTGGAGAGAAAAAAATAAATTTTCGAATTTCAAAACGCTTGAGTTCTCAAAAGTTGCCTTTTAGCATCAATAGGGTAGCCTCAAAATATTAGCATCCTAGGATAATATCTTTAGGTTCCACAATCGCCCCAAAAAAGTCCAAAATTGCCAAAAAATGCTCTTTTTCGAACTTTTTTTTACGAAATTTAAAATATATAATTTTGAAAATGCTTAGAGATGCAAATTATAACTCTATGTGAGGTTAATATCTCCTAAAAGTTTTAGGTCGATAGAGCAATTTCTTCTTATTTTCTAAAAACCACAAAATAAACCAAAAATCGACTTTATTCTTCTATTTTCACACGACCTTGTAAAACACAAGTAAGTCAAGTGCACACAATATAAGTATTTTTAACACAGAATCTAAACTTGTTTATGAGTTAAAAAATTTATTTTAGTATTCAGATAATTTATTACATTACATTTAAGAGCTTTTGTTACACATCATTTTTGTAGTTTTTGTATACCATAATGGTACAATCACATTAAAAAGCACCCGACAAGAACAAATAATTTTGTTTACCAGTTAGTTTTTTGATTATAAAAACCTTTGTTACTGAATTTTCCATTATGGGAGTCCGAATTAACTCGACTCGATTTGCGTACAGAGCCGCCTTATATTTAGGGTAGACTGAAAACAAAAATGAATTTCGAAACGTACAAGTGATTCTTTTTGTAAACGAAAAAGAGCAAAAAACATTTTATTCCAACTCCTATCAAATATCATTAATACAAGAACCCGGTTCAAATAACACAGGATATATAAAAGTTCTGCTCGGAGAAGCTGAAATTATACAGTATAACATTATTAATTTCCTAACAGCTGATGAAAATTTATTTGACAACTTGGTTGTTATTGGTTAAATTGCTTAATTGGTTGCGACAGTACCTACAGCAATACTGGTGTGACAGGAGGAGTCATTCGTCGTCTATAGTTAAAACTAAACAAACAAATACAGTGGTCGATTTCGTCTGCGGTATGCAAATGAACGTTCATTGATTGAGACATTTAATGCAAAATTAGAACGGAACAACGAAGGGCCTCTCAAATACCTTTAGTGACTAACAGAAAAGATATCAAAGCCTACGAAAATCTGCCACTGGTGAAATTTAAAAATATATTCTTGTGCCGAATGTCTCTACTACTTAGACTAGAATAAATCTTAGCTCCCATCAACTATACATTCGTATGAAATTTCCCAAGATGTTTCATCTGGAGATTGCTCACGCAATCTTGATACTAAAAAACTTCGTCCTGTAGTACTTTCCAGGTAGTAATGATTGCCGTCGTCTATTAAAGTTATACCTTTTAGCGAATCAGAGTGAAAATGTGGACGCGCTGTGTATACAGTGTATATTGCTCTTTGTGAAATCTCTAGATGAAACATCTTGGCAAATTTCATACAAATATACTGCTTAAGTGGGCTAAGATCTGTTAAAGTTGAAGGGACGTTCTCTAAGAATATATTTTTAAACTTTTCTAGTGGTAAATATTCGCTGGTATTGATATATTTTCTGATAATTACTAAAATGACTTGTGGGTCCTTTCGATTTTCCGTTCAAATGTTACATCAAATGTCTCAAAGTAAGTTCATTTGCATACAGCAGAAAAAATCAACCACTGAATGAGTTAGTTTAGCTTTAACTTAAAACGTCGAATCAGATCTCCTGCCACACCAGATGGTGTTGATACCGTCACAACCGATAATAACCAAGTTAGCAAGTGACTGCTAAATGCTCATTACTTGTTTAGAAACTAATAATGTTATACTCTATAATTTCAGCTTCTCTGCACGGAATTGTTATTTGTCCTGTATTTTTTGAGTCGAGTTCTTGTATCAGAGTATAATGATATCCAACATTAGTTGTGTAAAATGCTTTTTGCTCTTTTTCATTTGCAAAGAAAATCAGATGTACGTTTCGAAATTCGGAAATTTATTTTTTTCAGTCTACCCTAAAAGTAAGACGGTTCTGTTAAATGTAATGCAATAAATTACCTGAATAATAAATTAAATTTTTTAACTCATAAACAAGTTTAGATTCTGTGTTAAAAATACTTATATTGTGTGCACTTGACTTATTTGTGATTTACAAAGTCGTGTGAAAATGGAAGAAAAAAGTCGATTTTTGGTATATTTTGTGGTTTTTAGAAAATAAGAAGAAATTGCTCTATCGACCTAAAACTTTTAGGAGATATTCACCTTACATAGAGTTATAATTTGCACCTCTAAGCATTTTCAAAATTATATATTTTAAATTTCGTAAAAAAAGTTTAAAAAAGAGCGATTTTTGGCACTTTGGACTTTTTTGGGACGATTGTGGAACCTAAAGATATTATCCTAGGAGATTAACATTTTGAGGGTACCCTATTGATGCTAAAAGGCAACTTTTGAGACCTCAGGAGTTTTGAAATTCGAAAATTTATTTTTTTCACTCCACCCTAATGGATATTGAATCCAGAAAAAACAAAACAAAACAAAATGGCGGAGGTTTTTTTTTTTTTCTTTTAATTCACTATAGCACGCATAGATTGCTAAATTTGGGTGACAGCTTAAATGGGACCCGGGACCTCTCGTAAACATCTTTAAATCTCATGTATCCCAGTTTTTTCTTTCGTTGCCGTAGGCTCCTTTGCTACCTGAGTTAACATTTGGGGTTCACGGTGGACAACTTTGGGAACATCTTAGAAGGGCATATTTTTTAATTTTAACAATAATACTGTTCCCTAGCGTTTAAACTTCAATATCTTTTCTTACTCGATACATATTTAGTAACTTTAGCGATTTGGGTTATCCCTTTATCTATATTCGTGCAGAGTTTATCCATATTTAAATAGTCTGAAAAGCAAACTATTTAACTAGTACATGCAGTACCCATATGGCCTTAGTTACAATATAAAGTGCCTCTAAAGTCACCCACCGATGGACGCGAACGTATGTTTGGGAAGTTCAATGAGATCCACCGGTGGGTCACGATGTCACAAAAGTGTTAATTCGGTATAAATACAGCTTCCCCATTCCTTCTAACATTCCTCTTCTCTCAAATCCCCCAACATAAAAAGTTGATAATTTTTGCTAACGGAAAAATGAATTTTACAGAATAACAGAATTTATATGTTTCCGATAAATGTTTAACCTATACAAGCCAAAGATCTACAATTATTTTAAGATGTAGTTGTTAGCATAATTAGGAAAATAAAGTTTGAAATAATTGCTAAAAAATGTGACCAGAAAGCTTTAGCAATTACTTCCTATTTTTAAGCATGTAAAAATTCTTGATTTGAGGGACAAGTTCACAGTTGTGTTACTTTTGAGTGCATCAAATTTCTGCCACGAAAACTCAATCGATACCTCTCAGATGAGTCTTTCATTAAAACATAATTCTTTTCCTCTGCTTTTAGGGTAAATATAAAGCTGCGAGACTTAATTAAGAATCGACCATTTTGTTAAGTAAGTTCGTTTAATGAGGATTTAATATATGTTACTGAATTTTTATATTAAATTTCTAAGTTATATTTTTTCGAGGTCAAAATAATTAAAATTTTATTTTTCCTCTTTTATTAATTTTACTGGTTCTGACCCCTCCCCCTGTAGTTGACACTATGCTCTTAATTTGCAAAAAATAATGCAAACAAAAATTAAATTCCATGCTGATTTTTTTTTTTTTAAATTTTCCAATGCTAAAAAATAGTTTTTGTCTTAACGCTTTTTTCTTAAAGAAGGGGATTGAGCTTCTCCGGTTGGGAATAGCGATAAAAAGAAATTGAACTGTTAAAATATACATCTGAAATAAATAAATCAAAAACTATTTTTATGAACATATCAGCATGTAGCCCCAAGAGATTTTTAAAGTAAATTTAGCCCAAAATAAATCTGGCTATTCGTTTACTATCCGTACAAACCTTACCTTTCACAGTAGAATCATTTGTAAAAAAAATAAGTTGCAAAATTAGCAACAAAATGTTTAAATGGACTTAAAAGGTTCCCTGACCGAAAACTTTTGAACAAAACACGATTTCTTTGAATCGAACTATTCTCTGAAACCTTATTAGGTGTTGATGAAACTAAAGAACCGACAGACACAAAAATATTCAGCTAATACCCTTATCTTTTATTTTAATTATTTCAACATTTTAAAATTAGTAAATTTATTTTTGATTTTTTGTTTTTGTTTTAGTTAATTGTTTATTATGACTTAAGGATCTGTTCATGCTTTTCTTCCTCTTTTTTTGTGAAACTTTACGAGAAATTATGCAAAAAGAAGGATATAAAAATGTTGTTATTGTTGTCCAAATATTTTCATATGGACCGTAGTGTAAAGTTATACTTGAGCGTATGTAATTGGTGTAAAAAAGCCTCAAAACTAAAGATGCCAAGTTTAAAGGAATTAAACCTACACAAACCACTTAATAAGTCTCATTCTTAGTAAGTCACAAACCAGCCATTGAATTATGAAATCAGAAATCAATTAGCTATGGATTTTAAATGAAAATGGGAATGCATTTTGTCTTGTTAAAATTCTCATTCAGTCACGTGTGTGGGAATTAGATATATTTAGCGCAACAGACATATTTTATTTATTTATAGAAATAATTGAGCAAATATAAGGTGAAAAATATATGAACTTTATCTTATACAACAGTTTGACACCGAAGATTCATTAGCTTTCGTTACGCTGCATTACAGAAGTTCTTGACAGGCAGAAGACCTTATTGAAATGTATTACATGGCACTCTTTAAAAGCACGACGTTTTGGAAACTTACCAACTTTATTTGACATAAGTAATTTTTGCAAACAGCTGTTAAGTAATATTAACAAATTAAGTCACTGTAATTTATTTTAGTATAAGATTAATGCAATAGTTTTGTCATTCGATGCTGTTCATTATAAATTAATAACGTTATTTTTGAGAAATTATCCATACATAAAAAAATATTTTTTTTAGTAATGTTGTTATTGTTGCTGTTATTATTATTATTATTATTATTATTATTATTATTATTATTATTATTATTATTATTATTATTATTATTATTATTATTATTATTATTATTAATCTTCTTTTACTATTATTATTAATCTTGTTATTATTATTATTATTATTATTATTATTATTATTATTTTATTATTATTATTATTATTATTATTATTTTATTATTATTATTATTATTATTATTATTGTTATTGCCATTATTATTATTACTGTTGTTGTTGGTATTATTACTATTGTTGATGTTGTTCTTGCAAATAACAAAACAACTTCTATTACAAAAAATAACCCACCAGCTGCGTTTAAGCAAACTACCTTACCAATTGCATTTAAAAAATGAAAACAAATTTTTATAGAAAATATATAAACAAGGACAAATACTTATTTTTTTCCTTCTTGTTTTAAAACTTTCTTAACATGAAAGTAATTTATCATTAGAAGCATTTAAGCATTGTAAAACAAAACTGATAAAGGGTAATATTAAAATGAACTACAGGAAAACACAACGATGTAATGAAAATATGCTGAAACCTTGACTTACATTGATCAAATTTGAAAAGGAGTAAACAATGTCGACAGTAATATCAAATTTTCGCATTTCTGATTCCCATCTCTCTTAAGAGAATTGAATTGGGGACAACAACAATTCTATCGAAGATGCCTAGAATCATGCATACATTATCTCTACTTATTTAAAGAGTATTAGTTGAAGAAATACGAATCTCTGTATGATGACACATACGAAAGGAAAATTAACTGAATTAAGTACTTACGAATTTTGAAATCTGAGAATTAGAAACAGCAGATGTTTCGGGAATTTCATGCCTTTTACAATAGCAGCTCTAAGGTAGAGATATTTAATTAGCAATCGATCCGTTTCAACCGATTTCGAAAGCTTTTAGCTTTTGTTCTAGAAACTAATGAAAACTTTTAACAACATTTACAGTTCTGTGAAATTAAAATTATGAAAATGTGTAATTTGTTCTGTAATGCGATGTGCTGTTCTTTTTATCATATATAATTTAGAGAAGTTTTGTCCTCAACCGTGCATTGAATATTTATTATATTTTCACTCTGTGTGATCGATGCTTTAAATATTTTTCTGCGTGATTCGAGTTTAAATCACTGTGTCTAAGCCGGTCCATACTCCCCCTTCAATGCCGGAAACATTGAATCTACTGGCTAAATAACTCTAAAATGACTGAATTTGAACAGGTGATTTTAATGAATATTTATGGGGTCCAGAAAATTCTAAATGCAATTGTTCCATGCATACTTATATTTGATTTAAACTGGCGTCAATTAATATTCCCTAAGTAATTTCAATTGAACTAAATTAAGCTGCTGCATTCAAATCTCAGAATCTGCTGAGCAGAAAACAATTTGAGCCACAAAATATGCTTGTGCGGCTTAAAACTGCTTTGAGTCGGCGTCTACTTGCAGGATGTGAGCATAATAGAAAAAAAATGATGTTGAAAAAATGACTAATATACTGACAGACTAGAAAAATAAAATATATTCTGACGTAACAAATGTTAAACTCATAGTAACACATAAAACGTACATGTGCAAAAAAAATCGTTGCATCGATGTATTTATTTTAAAAATTAACTTATGAGAACTAAACAATGTTATATTTTTTGGTGTTTATATATTATATTGTACTAATTGTTTGCTCACTTTTAAAACATTCCGGCAGTTTTAAAATGTGAAAACTCAAGTTTAATGGAAGCCGAAAAGTTATGTAAAAATGCATGCAGTATAATTTTGTACGCAGCTAGACCAATTTTCGAGAACATTTTTCTTTCCAAAACGTTTCAAAATTTAAAAGTTGCTATTTAAATGAAAGCAGTAAAGTTGAGCTAAAATACGTACCCAGTTTTATGCACCGTAACAATATAATAGTAAAATATAGCATTGAAACAGTTCAACAACAAACATTTGTAATACATATGGTTTTATGAGTAAAATTACGTTCAGTCATTTAACTGAAGAACTGAGATTTTTTTTAAAACTAAAGTGTTATTCAAAGAAAGCAGCGAAAATACACTGTATTACCCCGCATTATCCGGCAGGCCGCAAAATTCGGGAGTCACTAGATTTTCAATAACACTTACCTGGTCCTTTCCGGCGTGCCAGAAAAATCGAGGTTAGGAAAATAAATTTAATACTATAAAAAATATATGTTTAGCTTAAAAAGGAATATAACTTCTATGCATATCTTATTACTATTAATAAACAGTTTAATTTTGTAAAAATATTTACTTACAATGTCATTTGTTATTCTAACAAGAAAAATATTGTTTAATAACGAATAATTTTACAAAAATTAAATTAAAACTAAGTACGCAAGTATTTAAGCAGTAAGTGACTGCCCAATGCCAAATAATTTATCATAGCTATTCAATAAATAAAAATTAAACTTACTTTTCTGAAAGGAACCTGAAATAATTTACTTAGAAAAATAATGGACAAGTCGCAGTAACGATGATTGCTTCTGAATTGATTACTTTATTGGCATATAATTAAGCCCATCAATAATGACCTACCATAAATAACAAGCACATATTATATGTAATACACATTTTTTTTTGAAAGAAGGTTACTTTCGGATTCGTTTATTTATTTTTCTTTACAGTGGTTTGCTTTCTGATTGGAACTGAATGGTGAAATCTGCTTTCGTTTTGTTGCAAAAAAAAAAAAAAAAAAACCCTCGATTTATCCGGCATGCCGGAAAATTCGAATTTTCCCCCATGCTGGTCAACCTCGCTTTTTTCCGGCACGTAGGAAGATGCGGGGTACTACGTTACTATTAAGAATAAATAACAATTTTTTTAAATTTAACTTTCCAGTTAAGGCAGTATTGTTGCTTTAACATGAAAATATCAAAGTACATTATTTTTCATGTCATTGTTTCATGAGAAATAAAAAAAAGGGAACTTACAGTTGAAAACTGGGTCGTGTATAAAAAAAATGAAAATTTGGCTATTTTTCAAAAAGTTTTTTTTTTTTTTGACTACGATTACAGCATGATAAGATTGTGAGTTGGAAACACATAAACATGTCCATTCAAAATTATCTTTATTTTTAAAAAAAAATGTGTGTTCTCTTTTCTAATATGAAAGTAAAAATCTTGTTGGGAAAACATTGCAAGTTATGTCAGATATCAAAACTAAAAAAGGACTTTCCCATTTTGTGCAAAAGTCTGAAAATTTACGCATTTAAAAAAAAATATCGACCGGGAAAAATTGCAAATTATACATTGACTTTACTATTTTGTAAAAAAGGTCTGAAAATTTGAGCATTTTAAAAAACAAAATCATAAATTTGAGCTTTTTTCGTAGTACAGATTATGCTTGAAAGCTGTATGAAAATTGAGCAAATAATGTGCCTCAATTCTGCCAGTAACGTATCTGAGAAAAAATAGGAAGGTTTCCAGTTTAAATTCACTGACTTTCCCGAAAAGAAGCTGAATCTTTCTGAGTAATTCATAAACCCCCCCCCACCCCCACCCCCCCCAAAAAAAATCAGTCACGTCTTCTGGAAAAAATCAAGACTTCTCCAAGAAACCTTGTATATGTTTAACGTAATCGCTTGGTGCCATTATGTGTTTATTAGGAAAGCTCCTAAAGCTTATAAAACATGGTCGGAGCTAATACGGAACTATAAACAAACACCTAGCTCCTTATTAGCCTGCACTTTTTGCAAAGCTACAAAATCCGGAGACTGTTTTTCATCCTCTTTTGCAGTTTCCATTAAAAGTCAGTAACCTTCCTGAAATTATCCTGAAAAAGTCAGAAATCTTTCCGTTTAAAGCCAGTCGTGTCTCTGAAATCTTCAGAGTAAACTTTCGTTGGTATAATACAAGGTAAAAAAAAATTCCGAAACGTTACGGAGTATTTTCATGTAACGTCTCGGGATTTTAATGGTTTTTATACACTTCCTGGAAATATCAAGTATCATTGTCAAAATGTTTCATGAATTGCTACAAGTTGCATGAATGGATACTTCATACTGTTATAAAAACTATTTTTAGCTCCCAGTTTAACCCTTTCAGGGGCGAGTCTATAATTTTCGAAAGTTATTGAGAAAAAACACCACAAGTGGGTTTATTTGATCATCTAGACATAGATTTTTCATTAAAAAAAAATTTTTTTTTCAGAATTTTTTTCGCTGGGGGTGGTGTTCCCATTTGTTCACACCCCTCACCTGGGGAAGGACAAAAACATGTTTATGCATGTAAAAATGAATTTGAATCTTTTCGAACAACATGATTGACTACCTCAGGTAAAATGAAGAAAAATGATTCACTCTTTCAGTGCTAATTAAAAATTTTTAAATCTGAAAAAAAAATCCAATTTTTGGGGTAAACGAAAAACTGAAAATTTGATGATTTGAACAAGAAATTGAGCCTATGAAAAATTTTTTTTTTTGTTATTTTGCCATCTTATGTTGTTCATTGAACTCGAAGAGGACTCACGCATTTTTGATCCAAAAATTCAGAAAAAACAGAAAAAAAATTATAAATTAGTGGTTTCACAGCGCGACCACTGCCCCTGAAAGTGAGATTAACTGTGAGTGTAAAGTGTGTAAGCTTTAATTTGAGCGCGGCTCGTCCAGACTGATTTAAGCTCCAAAAGGAATCGAATAAGTCTTTGGACTACGTAGCTTGCTAGAATTGCAATGAAGTGCGATACTTGATACTTAATTCTGGCTTAGCTTTGGCCGTGTTTGCAATACAGCTTTTGGAGCTGTTATATTATCCCTTCCTAAGATTACTATGAAATTCCAGTGACACGACTAGCTTTATACTAGAAGATTTCTGGATTTTTTATGATAATCTGAGGAAGGTTACTGAATTTTAACGGAAAACGTTCCTGGTTTTTGCGAGTTATGTTACTGGCAAAATTTGGGCACATCAGCTGCTTATTATTTTTCAGGAACATTTCTGCAGTCTATAATAAATTGGTACCTTCCTGATTTTCCAATAAAGCTCCAAACTATCACTGCAACCATGGCCAACGCTAAGAACGACTTTCAAGTAAGTATCACGAATGTGACTCGCCTGTAACTTTTGCAAAGGCTACGCAATCCATGAACTTCATTCGCTCCCCTTAGGAGCTTAGCATTCGCTCCCCTTAGGAGCTTAGTCAGTGTGTACGGGCCCTGACCTACCTGACCACGATTCCTCAAATAAATACGCTCAGTTAATCTTAAAACTGGTAGCTAAAAGTATTTTTTACAGCAGTGAGAAGTGCGCATTTATTTAACATGTAGTAATTCAGGAATGCTTTCGCAAAGATAGTACTTGAATTTCCCAGGAAACTGGCTGAAACCCGTCAAATCCGGAATTTTATCTGAGACGCTTCGGAATTTCTTATAGTGAAGGGTTAGAATAATAATAAAAATCATCATATTAAAGTTATCAACTGTAGACCATTAGTAAGATAATTGTGATAGTGCAGATAAAACCAAATTAAAATTTTAAATATTTTCTTATTGTTGTCAAATGTACCTCATTTTTAACTTGAAAGTTTAAAGAATATAATTATCTAAGAATTGGTAAGTCAACCATTACTTGTCTGTAAAAGTAGAAAGTACAATAACTGGAAATTTGCTTTCCAATTATCAAAAGAAATTGTAAGAAATAGCAGTCATCTGCAGAGGATAATGCCGAAAAAAGTTTGGAACTTAAAATTAGCGTAATAAGAAGATAATCTTAATTGAAAATGAAGACTAAGACAGACGTTGACGTCGTTTCTATGTTCACTTTTCCAATTAAAATTCTTTAACTTTCTTGGGAATGAATATATTTCAAGTTTTATTTGCGTATCCAATTATTTGCTCTTTTTTTTCTTTCTTCATTTTTTATGCAATCCAACTCTTTGAGAAAAAAAGGAAAAAAAAATATTTTCTAACTTTTTAAAACGGTTGAATGATGGTGAAGAAGGAAAACTTCCCAATTTCAACGAAACTTATAAAACTAGATAACACGGTTTCCCTCTTACAACCTGAAATCTAATCTTTGCTTTTTATGATTTTTTCACAGAGAAAAAGAAAAGATCTTTATCTTGAGGAAGTCCTTTAGGAGTTTCATTTTTCATGAATTTGGTGTACCTTTCAAAACTGGAAGCTATTTGGACTAATGTAAGATTTCATGGAAAGATATCATCACAATCAACAGTTAGTTTAAAATTCACGACGGCTTTTATATTCAAGGAGCAGTAATCATTTATTTCGGTAAATCATTTTCACGCAATCTCATTTTTTTCCACCACATTGTAAAGAAAAGGATCCTCAAGGTATTTTTAGTATGGATGTAAAATTCCTAATTTAAGCGTTACATTTGAAATCGAATTTTTTGCTTCAAAACTTTAAAAATATGCTGACTCTTGCATTTTCAAGAAACATCACAAAGGGTAAATGGCAATCAACAACGTTTTGACGCACAAAATTAGCTGGTTAGTAAAGGCACGTGTTTCGGGGTTACAGGGAACCCCCTTTCTAATGCAAAATAGTAAGCTTTTGAATGTAAAGACATCCGACCCAGCTGATATCTTTACATCCAAAAGCTCACTATTTTGCATTAAAAATAAAGCTCCCTGTAACCCTGTACCCTGACTCAAGTGATTTTATAATTCGGCGAACATTTGACAGTATGTCGCCAAGCTTTTGGTCACCAAATTTTGTCTCAAAGTTGGCGTAAAATAAAAATTAATTTTCGAATCTGGTTTCAATTCTGCGCTATTGGCGAAATTTAGAGAATTACCATTGAATCACGGTAAAATTGCCGTTATTGGGAAAATAATTCTATGTAAAACGCTTTTTCAACTTCGATTCACGACAAACTAGGGGTGGGGATATTTAAAGTATTTCCTTGCTTACTCTGAGGTGCTACTATCATTAAATTGGAGTCATGTGAGGCACACATCAGCTCGTTTTTCTGTCTTTTCTCATTACCCAGTTAGTTCTAAGTTACTGGTAGTGTTATATCTTAAGTCAGCTAACTGAATTTCAGCATTTTTGGTATGAGTTCTGTTTTTTTTTCGAATTAGAGAAAACTTGGCAAAAATTTATTTTGCCTAGGACACTCAATAAGGTGTTAAAAAAAGACAAGATAATTTTAGTAAAAAATAATTTTCTCATAGTAATACGGTACAAACACGCAT